>NC_133664.1:71961748-72101256 GCF_037893015.1 Macrotis lagotis | reverse complement strand
TTTGAAATCATGTAAAACATATGTTTATATAAGCTATCTTTCAAAAATAATGAAAGTGAGAAAATCATATTTCAATTTGCACTCAGAGGTCATCACTTCTCTCTCTGGGAGTGTTTGGCAATTTTCATCATGAATCCTTTGGAATTATCTTGGACCATGACATTTGAATTGATTTTTTCTGCCTGCTTGTAATAGTTTCTGACGGCTTGAAGTATTCTCTCCTTGATCGGGGAATTATGGAATTTGACTATAATATTCTTGGGAGTTTTCATTCTGTAATTTCTTACAGAAGTTGATTTCTGAATTTTTTCAAATTTTATTTTATCCTTTGGATCTAAGATATCAGGGCAGTTTCCATGATAGGTTTTCTTGAAACACAGTTTCAAGGTTCTTTTTCTTGCATAGTTTTTAGGTAGCTTAATAATTCTTAAATTCTCCCTCCTCAATTTTCCAGGTACATTGTTTTTCCAGTGAGATATTTAACATTTTCATCTTTTCATTCTTTTGACTTTTTATTGTTTCTTGAAGTCTCATGGAGTCATTAGCTTTCACTTTTCAAATTCTAATTTTTAAGAAATTATTTTCTTCAGTGAAGTTGGCAAATTCTGCTTTATAAGGAATTATTTTCATCAGTGATTTCTCATACCCCTCTTTCCAATTGACTCATCCTATTTTTTTAAGATGTCATTTTCTTCAATAGTTTTGTACCTTTTTAACCAAGCTATTAATTGTGTTTTCATAATTTACTTCCTTGGTTTCTTTCATTTTTTAACTTCCTTTAATTTTTCCTCTAGTACTCTTATTTAATTCTGAAAATATGCTTTAGCTCTTCTGGGAATTCTTATTGGGTTTATTTCTAATTAACTTTTTTTCCTTTGACAAGTTTGACATCATTATCTTCTTCTAAGCTTTGGTCTTATACTTATCTATCACATGGTAATTTTTGCTTTTTTTAAATAGTCAGGTTGTTGTTTGTTGCTTTTTGATAATTGTGAGCACTCAGTTGAGTGCTTTCTCTACCCTGACATCTTGGTTCTGCCCACAGAATTCTGATCATATCTATTTCCATGGATTCCATTATTATAACTATTCAAATGATTCACAGACCCATTCATATACTGAGGCCTATTCTTTTTCCTGAACACCAATTTGATTTGTACTTGGACCTGAGTTCAAATCCAACCTCACTGACTGCCTGTTAATTAATTTCAGTACAATATCCTTTCAAACTAAACCTATCTAAAACAGAAACACAATTTATTATTTTCCCTCATGATCCTGTTTCTGCTTGAATTTTCCCCATTTCTTTGAAGGCAACACAGTTCTTCTAGTCTCCAAGTTTCTGTCTTTTTTTTTAAGGTTTTTGCAAAGTAATGGGGTTAAGTGGCTTACCCAAGACCACACAGGTAATTATTAAGTGATTGAGGTTGGATTTGAACTCAGGTCCTTCTGACTCCAGGGCTGATGCTCTATCCACCACACCACCTAGCTGCCCCTAGTCTCCAAGTTTCAAAATTCAAATATCATCTCTAAATCTTTCCCCTTTCCCACCCCAATCCAACCATTTTCATGTATTATTTCTATAGCCACCATATATTTAATATCTGGGTCCTTCTCTGTGCTCATGCTAGTCCAAACCATCATCACTCTACTTTGGTCCTTCCTCATCACTCATTTGGCCTATTGTAATATCTTTCTAGCTGGTCTTTCTGCCTTCAAATAGCCACCCAAATAATCTTCCTTAGGCCTAATCTGGCCCATGGAACCTACCTCCTAAAAATATTCTGTAATTCTCTTGTTTTCTCTGAGATAGCTCATCTGCCTGACATTTACAGTCCTGCACAATCTGGCTTCAACCTAACTTTCCAACCTCATTTCATCTTAATGACTTTCATGTATTCTGTTTTCCAGCCCAACTAGCTAACTATTTTCTAATTTCAGTATGTCAGCACATCTCCTGTGTTCACGCAGGCCAAACCCTATGTCTTAAATATATGCCTTACTACCATCCAACCTCAGAATTTTTATTTTCCTACAAAATCCACAGTCTTTACTTTTCCTCTGAAGCTCTTCTTCATCCCCTCCAGCTATTAAAGTTCTTTCTCCTCAAATTATCTTGTATTTATGAACTAAATATATATTGTATTCTCTCTATAAAAATATCAGTTCTTTGAAGGCAGATCACATTTTGTTTTTGCCTTTATATATCCAGTCTTTGGCAGAATGTTCTTTATTTAATAAGTGCTTAACAGATGTGTTGACTAGAAGTGACTTTTCTTTGTCTGACTTTACCCCTGCTGATGGAAGAGGAGCTTTCATAGCCCATTGAAACAATGACTTAGTCTGTCCAGTAGTACACAATATGTACAGATCATAGAGGAGAGTTCTGACAAAAGGTGATCCATTGGAGAAGGAAAAGACAAACCACTCCAGTATCTTTGCCAAGAAAACCCCATAAACAGTTTTAAAAAGATAAAATTATAATACCAGAATAGGAACCCCTCAGGTCAGAAGGTATCCTCTGGGGAAGAGGAAAGGGCAACTACAAGTAGCTCCAGTACTAATGAAGCAGCTGGGCCAAAGCCAAAAGGAAGATCAGCTGTGGATATATCTGGTGAGGAAAGGAAAGTCTGATGCTGTTAAGATTAATTTCATAGGAACCTATGGAAAGTAAGATATATGAACCAAGGTAGGCTGAATATGGTGAAACAGGAGATGGAAAAATTAAAAATCATTATTTTTGGATGTCAATAAACTTAAATAGATGAGAATGGGAGAATTTAATTTGGGTGATTTCTACACATACTACTGTGGACAAGAATCCCTTTGAAGAAATGGAGTAGTCCTCATAGTGGATAAAAAGATAAGAAAAACAATACTAGAGTATTATCTCAAAATTGTCAGGATGTTATCAATTTGAATCTTAGGCAAAATGTTCAAATCATAGTATTACATATCTATTCTCCAGCCACTGATCTTAAAGCGCCCAAAATTGATCTTTTTAAGGAGCCCTACCACATCTTCTAGAAATAACATCAATGAACATGTCCTATTTATAATAGGGGATTAAAATGCTAAAGTAGGAAATCAAAAGATAATTGAAATAGTAGGCCAGTTTGGCCCTGAAGGACAAAATGAAGCAGGGCAGAGACTAATAGAGTTGTGGCAATGTAAATTGCTTATTATGGCAAACTCTGTATTTCTACAACTCTACATATGCATATCAACAGTTGATCAATAGTGAAATCAGATTAATTTTATACTTTACAGCCAAAGAGAGAGAGAAGCTCTAACTAAAACAAGACCTGAAACTGACTGTAGCTCAGACCATGAGCTTCTTTATTACAAAATTCAGACTTAAGTTGAAGAAAGCAGGGGAAACCATCAGATTATATATGAATGACCTAAATAATATCCTCTATGAATATGAAGTGGATATGATGAATATATTTAACAGAAGTTCACAGGAGGCAGCAACCAAACATTCCAAAGACAAAGAAAAAAAAAAAAGAAAGCAAAATGACTATCTGATGAGACTGTACAAATAGCAGACGAAAGAAGGAAAAGGGAAAGGAGAAAGGGAAAGATAAACCTAACCAAATCTAGAATTTCATAGAATAGTAGGGATAAATAAGATGTTATTAAATGAACAATGGAAAGAAATAGAAGAAATCAACAGAATGGGAAAGACAAAGACACCTCTATAAGAAAATTAGAAATATCAAAAGAACATTTCATGCAAAATGGGCATGATAAAGACAAAAGGGTAGAGATTTAATAGAAGCAGAAGAGATTAAGAAGAGGTGGCAAGCACACAAAGAACTCTTTAAGAAATATCATAGATAACCATGATGTTATGGTTCCTTCTAGAGAGCCAGACATCTTGGAGGAGGAAGTCAAGGGGGCTTAGGAAGCATTGCTAACAATAAGGCTAGTGGGCTTAATGGAATTCCAGTTGAGTTATTTAAAATGCTAAAAGATGATACTGTTAAAGGGCTTTGCTCAATATAGCAGCAAATTTGGAAAACTCAGCATGTCTACTGAATTGGAATCAGTTTATAGCTAAGAGCTAAAGAAGAGCAAATGACCAAACAATGGAATTCACTTCATGTGCCAGCAAGATTATGCTGAAGATTCTGCAAGGTAGGCTTCAGCAATATATAAACTGAGAATTACCAGAAAAGTATATTGATTTTCCAAGGCAGAGGAACTAGATGCAAAATTGCCAACATTCCCTGAATTTTGGCAAAAGCAAGGGCATTCCAGAGAAAACATCTGCTTCTGCTTCAATGACTCTACTAAAACCTTTAACTGTGTGAATAACTGTGGATAATGCATCAGCTAACAGTATTTGATCATCTTACTTGTCTCTCGAGGAACCTGTAAGAGAGTCAGGAAGAAACAAAACAGAGAGTCAGGAAGAACATGGAATAACTACTGGGTTTAAGATTGGAAGAGGAGGATAACAAGATTATATTTTCACCTTATTTATTTAATTTTTATGAAGAAGACGTCACATGAAATACTAGGCTGGATGAATCAAAAGTTGGAACTAGTCGTCAAGAAAAATATCAAAAATCTCAGCTATGTAGATGATACCATCCTGAAAGAAGAACGTGAAGAAGAATTAAGAAACCTTTTAATGATGTAAACTGGATGTAAAAATAGGAGAAAAAATGAAAGAAGTATGAGATTTTATATTCTTGGACTCCAAGATCATTGCAAATAGTAACTTGAGTCATGAAATTAAAAGATGCTTGCTCTTTGGAAGGAAAATTATGGCTAATCAGAGTATTAAAAATCAAAGAGATTTCCTTGCTGACAAAGGTCCATATAGTCAAAGCTGTGGTTTTTCCAGTAGGGATGTATGGTTGTACTATAAGGAGAGCTGGGTACTGCAGAATCAATTTTTTTTTAATTATTGTGCTAGAGAAGACTTTTGAGAGTCCCTTAGACATCAAAGAGATCAAATTAAACATTACTTAAAGATTAATTCAGATTATTCATTGGAAGATCACATTTTGAAGCTGAAGCTTAAAAGCTTTGGCCACGAAATGAGAAAACAGGACTCACTGGAAAAGACTAATATTGGGAAAGATTGAAGAAAGAAGGGGAAACCATCAGATTATATATGAATGCCCTAAATCATATTACCCTGGATATTATGAGATAGAAGGACTGGCTTGCTATAATCCATAGGGGTCATAAAGAGTCATACATGACTGAGCTACTGAAAAAAAAGTCTGGGTTTAATGGAGGACTGCATTTTTTTCTCTCTTCATCCATCTCTGAAATCTAGAAACTTTGGAAATCAGTTATTCAGGAGTCTTTAACTGAGTTCTTTTGTCTTTCTACTTTCTTTCTTTCATTATTTATTTATTTTTTAATCACAAGCAAAAGAGTTTTCAACATTTACCCTTTTGCAAGCTTTTAAGTTCCATATTTTTCTACCACCCTCTCTTCTCTCCTTTTTCCCAGTAGCAATGAACAATCTGATATAGGTTGTATATGTACAATCATGTTCAACATATTTACATATTAGGCATGTTTTGAAAGAAGAATTAGAACTGGGGGGGATAAAATCATGAGAGAAAAACAATATAAAACAATATAAAAAGTTTTAAAAAATAAATATTGTACGCTTTGCTCTGCATCCATTTTTTCCCCTCTGGATGGCATTTTCCTTAACAAGTCTCTCATGATTGTTCTTGATAACAGAACTGTTGAGAGGAACTTCATCCATCATAGTCAATCATCTCACAATGTCATTATTAATATATATATATGTATATATATATATATATAAAGTTTTCTTTGTTCTACTCACATCAGCATTAGTTCATGCAAGCCTTTCCAGACTTTTCCATAGTCCTTATGCTCATTATTTCTTGAAGAAATATATGTGAAAATAATTTCTTCTAATCTTGGTTTTATTTGTACAAAAACTTTCTTTCCTTCTACCCTATCTTCCTCCTATTTCTACTTTTCTTTCTCCTTTCTCCTTATCTCTCTTTACCTCAAGAGTTACAGGCATTGTCTTCCCATCTAGTTTTAATGGCTAACTTTTTTTTCTTGTATGTTTTGACTCTTGTATTTGAAGATAAAAGTTTCTATTCAGTTCTGGTCTTTTAATCAGGTACATTTGAAAGTCCATCTTTTCCTAGAAAGAATGTGCTGAATTTTGAAGGATAATTGATTCTTGGTTGTAATTCAATATCCTTTGCCCTCCAGAATATCATATTCCAGATCCTCTGATCCATACATCCTGTATAATTCTGACTGTGACTCCTTGTTATTTAAATTTCTTCTTTTTGGTAGCATGCAGTATTTTCTTCTTTAGCTAGAAATTCTGAAACTTGGTTATAGTAGTACTTGGAGTTTTAATCTTGGGATCTCTTTTTGAGGTAATCAATGGATTCTTTCAAAAAATATTTTATCTTCTTGTTGTAGGATTTTAAGGCAGTTTTCCTCTAATAATTTCCTCCATGTCATTGTCCTACATGTCATTGTCTTTTTCTGGTCATGACTTTTCTGGTCATGACTTTCATGTAGACCAATAATTTGTAAATTTTCCCCTTCTAGATCTATTTTCCAGGTCCATTGTTTTTCCTAAGGGGTAGTTTATATTTTCTTCTGTTTTTTCAACCTTTTAGTTTTGTTAATGGAATCATGGTGTCTCATAGAATCATTAGTTTCCATTTCTTCAATTCTAATTTTTAGGGTTTTATTTTCTTCAATTAGCTTTTTCTTCCAGTTGGTTAATTTTACTTTAAGTTGAGTTGGTTTCTTTTCCAGTTGGTCAATTTTACTTTCAAAGAAGTTGATTTCTTTTTCCAGTTGTCTAATTTTACTTTTAAAGGTATTGTTTTCTTCAGTCAATTTTTCATAATTCTCCTTCATGACTCTAATTTCTTTCCTCCGTTTTTCTTCTTCTCTTCTTTGATTTTTAAAATCCTTTTTGAGCTATTCCAAGAGTTTTTTTCAATTTGAGATCAAATTGAAAACCCCTTTGAGGCTTCACATGGAAGCATTTTGTTATTGCTTTGCTCTTCTGATATGGCATTTTTATTGACACTTTCAGAATAGTAACTTTTTATAGTTAACTCTTTTGGGGGGGTTTTTTGCTCATTTTTTATAGTTGAACTCCACTCCTGGAACACAGGAAGTATAGTTCCAAGGATTTTGTGCTGAGGGTCAGGGTCTGGTCCCTGGTTTACCCCTTGCCTATGATATTTGCCTATGCTTCACTGGGTAGCAGTTTGTCCCCTTTGTTAAAGTAGCCCAACCAAATACTGCCTGTGGCACCAGCTTTGTGGAGAGGCTTGGACTTTGTCTTCTGAGCTGGGGTTGGGATCCTGACTGCTGGCCTGCTGCACCACTGGTTTGTAAGCCCACACCTGAGCTTTACTGTGGTCAAAAAACCTCCCACTAGGATCAGCCCAGTGAAGCTATGTCCTTTTGTAGTCATCAATAAAAGGGATCACTTGAGTCACTGGGGGTGTAAGAGCAGCATCTATACGTACATACATACATGCACAAATACACATATGCCTCTGACTTTTTCTTTACACAAATATTTTAATATGATTAAGTTTTATTTATGTGCTAAACACTGTAATACAAATTTATACAAGCAATCCCTGATCCTCAAGAAGCTTACATTCTTGGGGGAAGAAATGACACATCATCACCTAAAGCTTCTTTGAATTTACCACATTTTTCTGCAGAAAGGAGAATGCTATGTTAGGGTCAATTTTCTCCCCACTCCATTCTGACCTTATTTCATAATTACCCCAAAGCCATTAAAAAAGATGCAGATTCACACATAGTAGGAACTGGATTTGGAACTTGAAGTATTGGTTCACTATAAAATAGAAATGCTTTCTACCACTAATAACTAAGGGACCTGGTGATAGAAGTAACTGGATGAAGCAACTTTTCAAATGAGTTGAAATATGTTATCCTTCTTTTAACCAAGCCAAGGGAATAATGTTGAAATGGATGGGAGGTTGGAGGTTTAGTGAGTGGATTTCCAAATAAAATGATCATTCTAATGACAAAATAGGAAGTTTTTCAAAAGGTTTATAATAAAATTCACAACTATATTATTTTAAAATTGTTTTTCAAGCAACCTAATTTCAATTAAGGTAGATTTTTGATTTGTCCACATGCTCCATATTGGATTCATTTCCCAAGCTCTATCACTAACTAGTAGAATGATCTTGTCCAAGGCATTGGATGGACTTGAGCCTTAGCCTTAAAAATGGGAGAAAAGAACTAGTTGATGGTCTAACACCAGTCATCTATGATTCAAAGATTTTATCAAATTGAAATGAGAAATGAATTT
The DNA here is from genome assembly GCF_037893015.1 of Macrotis lagotis. Classification (NCBI taxonomy): domain Eukaryota; kingdom Metazoa; phylum Chordata; class Mammalia; order Peramelemorphia; family Peramelidae; genus Macrotis; species Macrotis lagotis. The sequence continues at coordinate 72,092,909 of NC_133664.1, read as the reverse complement.
TGTTTGAAAAATGTATGAAGTGTGTCATTTTACCACCTGACAAAATATTTTTTTTAAATAAAGACACTTGTAGGTAGAAATGTATTTGGTTTAAAGTAAGGTAAGAGGTCATTGGTTTTAAATTTTATTTCTTCTAATCATTACCTGTAATACATCAGGGAAATTATCTGGATCTCAATTCACAATCTAAAAATGAATTGATAGGTTTAGAAAAACTCAAGACTCTGACAGTTCTAAATCTATATTCCTAAGAATTTTAAGCTTTAGAAATAGGATACTTTTTAAATGCAGATTTAAAGTATAATCTAATTATGGCTAAAACAAAACTAAACAAAAACAAACAAAAAACCCATCTTGGTCTCCTGATCTGCTTAAGAATCAGGGGATGACTGTGTATTACCATCATTTCTAGCCCTAGAAATGGTTCAGAATGTGAATGAACATAAACGCTCATCAGCACCAACAGGTTCATGAGCCTCAGGCGATATGATACCCCTGCCAGTCATGGTCCTCGAGTTTGCATGCCATTTTCACCTCCACAAATGAGCACCACCATTCTCAGGCCCCCACTACATCTGTTGTACAAGCTTCAGATCAGAGCTTAGGAGCAGGGACCGCTGCCACCCACACTAGTATACTTACTGCTTTGCCAAATGTTAGCAATTGTGCTGGGAATGTTTTTTCCCTCTTTCTCAAGCTTTTAGTTCACCCATCAGTGCAACACTAAAGCTGACAGGTAAAGACAGAAATTTTTGCTGCCAAACCTTCCTCCATCCCCAGGTGCTGAAAGTAATACTGTCATTCTCTGGGAAATGGGAGAAAATTATATCAGGGAGGAGACATACACTCAATGACATTGATCCCCAGATGAATTTTTTAATAATTGAATTAGAGGGCTACAAGTGACCTGGACAGGGCAAATAATCTATTCACCTGTCTTTATACGGGGCTATACATAAAGCACTCCAGACAGATGAGATACAAATAGATCTCCCATCATTCTGCTCTTTCACAAACCCTGGACTGGGTTTAACTGAGATTAGTGTCTGCAAATTCTTTCACCCAATAATTATATTAATTCTTTCTTTGTGCTACAGCTATTCATGGAGCTAGAGAACAAAATAATGGCTAGGTAGTATCTTTGACACCCAATTAGGAGTCTTGGGTCTTGGAAAAAATGTTTGGATAAAAAGTTGGACAATAAAAGGAATGCACCAGTTTTACCCTTAAGCTAGGATGCTGCCATCCATTTCCACCTGTACAAGTTTGCTTTCTGTACCACATTAGTTTGCCACCATGTGGACCTGCCTTCATTGCCAAAAAATCCTTTCCAGTGTGTTAAGTCCCTCAGGCTATGATAGTTTGCCATATGTAGTATGTATGAAAATGTCTTTCTAAACAAAGAAATTATAAGGGAATACTGGAAACAGTTGTAAACCTGGCTGGTATGCACATCAGCCCTCTGCTAGAAGTGATCCATCCCTTCCTCTAAGAATCAATGAATGAAATAATGAAGCAATTTTAAAATATTTCATATATATATATATATGTATATATACACACACATATATATATATATCAGTCTACTAAGTGCTGGGAATACATAAACAAAAAAAGTAAGAAGATCCCTCCTCTTAAGGAACTCATATCATACATATATATGTATCTTTCCAATTACACATAAAAACAATTATCAATATTCATTTTTCAAAATTTTGACTTCCAAATTCTCTCCCTCTTTCCTTTTCCTCTCCCTCCATTGTGAAGGAAAGCACCTTGAAAGAGGTCATATATGTGCAATCATGCAAAACATATTTGCATATTAATCATACTGTAAAAGAAAACACAAACCAAAAAAGGACCTATCTAAAATAAACTGGAAAATAGGATGATTCTTTCTGTATTCAAAGTTTATCAGCTCTTTTTCTGGAAGTGGATAGCATTTTTATCATAAGTCTTTCAGAATTGACTTGGATCATTGTATTGCTGAGAATAGTTAAGTCATTCACAGTTGATCTTCTTACAATACTCCAGTTACTGTATACAGTGTTCTTCTGGTTCTACTTACCTCACTTTGCATCAGTTCATGAAAATCTTTCCCGGTTTTTCCAAAAGAATTCTGTTTTTAATTTACTGTAACAAAATAGTGTTATATTACAATCATACAACATAGCTTGTTCAGTCATTTCTCAGTTGATAGACATCCCCTCAAAGTCTTATTATTTTGCTGCCACAGAAAGAGCTGCTATAAATGTTTATGTACATATAGGTTCTTTTCCTTTTTCTTTGTTCACTTTGGAATACAGACCTAGTAGTGATATTGCTGGTTCAAAGAGCAAGCACAGTTTCATATTTGGATATCGTCCCAAATTGAGGAACTCACAATCTAATGGAGAAAAAGATCACATATTAAAGGTTTCAACTACAAGTCAATGGAAAAGTTCATTGGTCCTTAAGGTACAGTGGCAAAATAGATGTTAATGCCACACTTATAATGTCATTTCCACTGGAAAAAAAAATTTTTAAATTTGGGATGTTGAACCATTTGACAGTGTCAAAAATTTTGCTGGCAAGAACTTTCCTGAATCTAAAAATTCTCAGGAAACAATCTATATTTTACAAGTTCTTTTACTGTTTACTTGATAATAAAGTTATTTGCTTCATTTCCTATTACCCTTTACTGGAATACAAGTGTTTTCATGGTAGAACCTATGAATTCTTCATCTTTGAATTCCTTACAGTATCTTGCCCTTAGTAGGATATTAATGATTTTTTAAATTTGCATAAATTCAACAGCAAAAGCTCTGTGCATACATAGGGAAAATAAAAGTTCCATATAAGGGGAAACTCCCCAAGGGGTAGAGACTGTTTAATCTTGTCTTTGTATTCCCAGAGATGGGCAAGCACGATAGGAGATTAATATGTGCTTGTTGAATTAAATTAAATGATGATGCTGTTTTTTTTGTCATTGTCAACATCAAAAGTTTATTCTATGCACTGGTAGATGCAGTATGTATAGCCCTTAAAATCTATGTAAATGTGAACTGTCATCAACCATATCCTCTTCTTCCTCCTCCTCCTCCTCCTCCTCCTCCTCTTTATCTATTACCACCATTCATCATCAACATCACTTTGACTCTCACCCTTACCATCACTCTCACCCTTACCACCACCATCAGTCACCAAAACCATCACCATCACTATCAGCATCACCAACATGATCACAATCACCACCACCACCACCAACAACAACAACATCATTCATTTATTTGTGTGATTTTAAGCTATAAAATTTTGTGAGGGACATAGAAATTAGACATACTCTTCCTTCTAAGGGTACTTAAAATCTAGTTAGAGATTCAGGTCATGACTGATGAAAAAATAAATACCTGAGAACCAGATGAATAGATTAGCCAGGAAGAGGTCCTGGTATTTAAAAATGAAATGAAAGTCACATCAAGCACTGAGATTCTAAAGAAAAACAAAACAAAATGGAAATTACCCATTGCTAACTTGAACTTTTTTTATCAATTTTTTTAGCCTAGCAATTCATCCATAAGCAGATCCCCCACAATCACAATCAGAAACTCTGCAGTGTATCTTTCACCAGTATTATACAATGTCTTAAAATAATCACAGACCAAAATCAGATTGAATTTGTATAAATATGGCTTTCTATGATATAGCTCTGCCAATGTCAAATATAACTCCATGCATATCATCATGACTAAATCAGAGTCCAAAGGACAAAATGAGAAGAAGACCAAGATGACTTTTTAGTCATCAGAATTCCTTGGGTAATGAGGTAGATAAGAGTAGGCCTTTCCTAGGGAAACCAGGATGCAGAGATTTGAGAACTGGATAATGGAGAAAAGGCCAGAATGTTGGAGAATAGTAACAAAGACAACTAGCGCTTAAATAGCACTTTAAAGTGTGCAAATAACGTTACATATAATATCTCATTTTTTCTTCATAGAAATTCTGTGAGATAGGTATTATTGTTACCACTATTATATAGATAAGGGAACTGAGGCTGAGAGGTTAAGGGAATTACTCAAGGTCAACTAACTAGTTAGTGTCTGAAGCTGGATTTGAACTCAGATTTTCCTGATTCTAATACAGCTTCAGCATTCTATCCACTATCCACCTCCCCCCCCCCCCACCCCTACACCAGCCTAGCCCCAGCCCCCTTCCAGGTATTTCATCTTAAATGATATTATTGCTGAATTTACATTTAGTAGATATATTCGGCACTCCATCAAATGAATGCTTGATTCAATGGAACAATTCCCTCCAGCAATAGCACTACCCTGAATGGCACTAACCACCTGCAATAAATATTAAATAATATAAGCAGCAGTATCCTTTTATCTCTATGAGTTACTTCAGACATCCTGTGGGCTGTCCATTTGAATAATGGAAAACAACAAGGTAAAGTCAGCATTATCTTGACAAGTTAGCCTTTGAATGCTTAAGTGCCCATTCAACAACTGAACTCTATAAACAGAATTAGAATGTTTGAGGGTAGAAGAGACCTCCCAAGCAACCACATCCCAGGCTTCCTGGTTAACCTGTATCCAATGAATCCTAGAAAGATCAGACATCTATCCTATTAGAAAAAGAAGAGTCCACCTTTGTGTCATGGTAGTAGTAAATTAAATGATTCTAGAATACTTCCATTCCAATTTCAAATAGAAAAACTGAAAACCTGTTTTTCTCCAACTTATTGCTTTTTTTTCATAAACAGATTCTGAATTATCCCAGCCATTGTGCTTATCTGTCCATTCTTATGTCCCCTCCTTAATTCTGACCCTCATCCCTTTTTTGAATGGTTTCACCTATGTTATAAATGACTCCTAATTATAAAAACTTAGTCTGGAGTGATTAAAATGAAAATTGTATTACTTTTTTATTATTTTTCTGCAAAGAAGGGCTATCTTCCCTAGTGGGAAAATGCCCCAAACTGTGATGTCCAATCTTATATACTATTTGAAAGACTTTCTCCTCCCCTCCGAGCTAGTCATTGGTCTGAATCATCAGGGTTACAGTCTAATCAATATAATGAGCACACATGCAGAGATCAGGAACCCTAGGTCAACCCAGCATTAATTGTAGCAGACCTAGTCTAATCTCAGATCTGATCAAATTGAAAGGCCTCTCCAGCTCTGTAATTGGTTGGGATACAATTCGTTTGTCTCCTCTTGTAGCATGTAGCACAACACCTATAGACATATTCCAGAGTTTGTTATATATATACATATATATATATATATATATATGTATACACACATTCCTCACATCTTTTAGTCTCTTTCCCCTCTGGCCTATCTTTCAAACAGGTGACAAAAGCATCACCCTGGATCACTGCTCTGATCACATCACTATCTTCTCAAAAATCTTTGTTGGTTTATGCTTGTCCATTGAGTTAAAAAATAAAAAAATCCTTGGTCCAATATTCAACAATCTGGACAATCTGATCTTAACCCATTGTCCCTAATCTTAGGCCTTCTTTTCATAACCTCTAAACCCCAGCCTACTAGACTCCATAGTCCCCGATACTGTCTCTGCCATAATGTGAACTAAGATCTCCATGCTTGGAGAACTCCAATGCTCTCCTCCCTAGTCGTGCTTATTCACCTTTTTCCCCTTCTCTGATTAGTTCAGGCTAAGATGCCACTTTCTTCATAAAGCTTTCCCTGATTCCCCCACCATCATTCTCTAAGAAGGATCTCAGATCCCACCCTCATTAACTATTTAATCTCTGCTTGATCTCTCCTCTGCTAAGTATATTCTACCTTACAGGTCAGCTTTTTTGTTTTTGGTCTATAAACTTTATCCTCTTGTTGATTACAAGCACAGCCCATTAAGTAAGTCATGAACTGTTTTCTTCGCCATTTTCATTTTGTTCTACCTTGCCATTGATTCCTCTATAGAACAGCTTTTCCTTCTTAATATATTCTTTTTTTGTTTTCTACAACCCTACTTTCTCCTGGTTATCCTATTACCATTGACCATTCCTTCAGTTTCCTTCTTGCTTATTCATCCTCCTCCTTCCTTTTAAATATGAGGGTTCCCAAAATTCCTATGCTTGACCTCTTCCTTCTGCTCCCTTTTCCCCAGTCTTCTCCTGTCTTTATTTCTGTACCTTGGTGATCTCACTTTTCTTCTACTCACCTTTTCCATATGATATATTCCTAAGTCTCACAAATTCTTCCTTTGACAATAATCTTACTTTTAAGACAGTGCTTAGAACAGGGTAGGCACTATATAAATGCTTATTCTATTTCACCTTCAACATATCTTATTCTTTTTTAGCATTATCTCATATTATTCCCCAACAGATATTTTGTATTTCAACTGAGAGAATAATAATAAGCAATGATTTGGGGAGATTCAGATTTCTCCCTTTTTTCTTGTATTCTCATTTCAAGACCTCAGTCTCTGAAGGTAAAGCTAATCTTCTCTATTCTGACCCCATCCAGATCAGGAAGTCATTATACTCTATTCATGTTTGGGAGTTTTTTAATAGATTAACCAAGACTGGGGGGAACTTAGAAATAAATGACATAATCAAAATTCAGGTCTAAGCTATCATGGTAATATTCATTTTCTCATTAATTATTAACCAATCAGGATTGATTCCCACCCTTAGGAGCACCCCCTCTTCCAATGGACACATAAGTATTAGCCTACTGTCATGATTGTCTTTGATCTAAGAGAGATATGACCAAATGACCATCCTTTATTAAAATGCTGGCATTATTCATAAAATGATTAAATTATTCAGAAATTATGTCCCTCAAACCTTTTTATTCACTACACAATCAAAAAGAATTTACTGTGCATTTCCAGTTTTCATCTTACCTTCCCCTCTCTTTATGACTTACCCACTACATCCCTCATTCCTGGTATGGACTCTTCATCCATAGACCTTTGTTGAAAGAACCTTCTCCTCTCCTTCTCCCTTTCCATCCCTATATAAAAGTGAACCCTTTCAACTAAAATATTTTGAACTTGTACTTAATACTCTGTTCTTTGCATAATAGTTCTTTATGTATGTGTCATTTCCACTTTATTAGATGGTAAGTCCCTTAAATCAGAATCTATGCCTTATTTGCCTTTGCTACGTAATTCCTGGGATTGAAAATGGTGGGCACAGTTAGGCCCAGCTAATATAATAGTTAGGTCAAGCTAATATAATAGTTAGGCCAGCTAATATAATAAAAATGACAATTCTACCTAAATTAAATTACTTATTCAATACCATACCAATCAAACTATCAAATAACTACAAAGCTGGAAAAAAATAGTAACAAAATTCATCTGGAGCAACAAAAGGGAAAGAATAGCAATGAAAAAAAGGTAAAGGAAGGTAGCCTAGCTCTACCAGATATAAAACTGAACTATAAAGCAAGTCATCAAAGTTGCCTGGTACTAGTTAAGAAATCAAGTAATGGATCAGTGGATTAGGAGAAGTTCAAAGGAAACCACAGTAAATGGCTACAGCAGTCTACTATTTGAAAAACCCAGAGACATCAGCCCTTGGGATAAGAACTCACTATTGACAAAAATTGTTGGGGAAACTGGAAAATAATATGGCAAAAATTAGGCATAGACCTACATCTCACACCCTATACCAAAATAAGGGCAAAATGGGTACAGGATTTAGACATAAAGAGCGATACCACAGATAAATTAATAGGTCAAAAAATACTCATCTATATGATTTATGGAAAAGGTATAAATTTATGACCAAACAAGAATTAGATCACATTATAAACTGCAAAATGAATGATTTTGACTATATTAAATTAAAAAGGGTTTGTACTAATAAAATCAATGCTGCAAAAATTAGAAGGAAAGCAGAAAGCTGGGAAACAATCTTTACATCTGGGGATTCTGATAAAGGTCTCATTTCTAAAATATAAAGAGAACTGCATCAAATTTATAAGGTCATAAGTCAGTCCCCAATTGATAAATGGTCCAAAGGATAAGAATAGTTTTCAAATGAAGAAATTAAAGCTATATATAAAATCATATAAAATGCTCCAAATGACTATTGATTAGACAAATGCAAATTAAAACAACAAAGAGGTATCATCTCACACCTATTAGATTAGCCCAGATGAGAAAAAGGGAAGATGATCAATGTTGGAGAAGATGTGGGAGGATTGGGACACTGATACATTGCTGTTGGAGTTGTGAATGGATCCAACCTTTCTGAAGAGCAATATGGAACTATGCCCAAAGAATAATAAAACTCCTCATACCCTTTGACCCAGCAATTCCAATTCTAGGAATATATCCAGAAGAAATTGTAAAAAATGGAAAAAGTCCTACATGTTCCAAAATATTCATAGCAGCTCTTTTTGTAGTGTCAAAGAATTGGAAATTGAGGGGATGCCCATCAATTGGGTAATGGCTAAACAAGATATGGTACATAAATACTATGTAATATTATATATGAATATGAAATATGAATATGAAACCCTAAATGGTCAAATTCTAGAGAAGCATGGAATGACTTATGGGATCTGATTCTGAGTAAAGGGATTAGAACCAAGAGAACAATGTATACATCAGCAACATTATGAGATGAACCTTGAAAGAAGCAACTTCTCTTGACAGTCCAGAGAGCTAGGACAATTGAATTAGACTGGTAATGGACTATATTATCCCCAACCAGAGGAAGAAAAACAAAACAAAACAAAACACACAGGAAAAAAACCCAACACTTCTGAATCCGATGAACATCCGATGAACATTTTACAAAAATTATCTCTTATGTATCTCTTTCCCTTAATCCTAATTCCTCATGCCAAAAATTACTAATTTGTAGATATGTTTAACAAAATATGTATAAAAAAGGCTAACCTAAATGTTCCCTACTAAGGGGAGGGTTGGGAAGGAAGGTTGGAGGGAAATATTATAATTTGGTAATATGCGTGTACAAATGGATGAAAATTTTAAAAAATAAATGAAAATAAAAAGATAATGGTGATCATCTAATAAATTCTTGTTGAATTTGTATGTACCAAACCTAGTACATATTAGGAGTACAATAAGTTTTGTGAAACTGAATTGAATTTGAGCTACTGTTACATATACTTAGGTGAGCAAAATATTTTATTTCTTTCTAGATAAAGAAAAAAATCATATGACATTATTCAATTAATAAGTTTGTATTATGTGCCCACTATTTATAGATAATCTAATTGCTAAACAAAGTTAGAAATGAAAAAATAATTCTTACCCTCTAGTTATATATCTCCTACTGGGAGAGATCCTTCCCATTTAGTTAAGCTGAGTTTTGTATAGAGATAGGTGGCTTCAATGAATCTAAATGTTTTTCCCCATCTTTGATTCACTTTGCTGAGTAAATCTTGTTAATGGGCTCTAGGATCAGCTGAGCAGCCCAGTAGCTAAGGCCATCATTAGCTATTTGCTTGACTAAGACAGTAATAACCCCTAAATTGTCTTCATTATTTCCAATTACCTAGAAAAATATGTGATATTCCAGAAACCCAGATTGGAATAGAAATGATATAATGTTGATGGGAACCTGGCTCACAGTTTTCACCAAGCTCTTTATCAGGGGGAATGGGAATGGTGGGTTTTGAGAAGTGAATGGGGAGGAATATAGGAGGTCATAGATTTCTGGTTTAAGGATATCAGAGAATGACAGAAATTTAAGAGTTAGAAGGAACCTCAGTGAGCACCTTAAAGAATACCCTCCAAAAGAAACCTAAATTGTTATCTGTTAAGCTCCAGTAAATCTATTTCAGTTAGGTAATGCAATAATAGGGTGCCAGTCCTGGAGTTAGGAAGACCTGAGTTCAAATGTGACCTCAAACATTTAATTGTATGACTCTAGATGAGGCTTTTTAAAAAATTTAATTATTTTCACATTACTACAGTAGTCTTATTGTAAAAGTAATCATAATCTCCCCTCCCCCTACAAATAAAGAAAAACCTCAAGAAAAATAAAATGAGAGAGGAAAAGAAAAAAATGTACTTCAGCTTGTATTCAGGTACCATCAGCTCTGTCTCTGGGATGAATCCCATTCTTCAGTATAAGTCTATCAGAGAAGTTGCTTCAATATTTTTTCCCCATAGCTGCTTTTGCTAACTGGATTTTCCTCCATTCTATTCCTCCCCACTCCCGTTTATTTTATTCTCTCTCACCTTTCACTTTATCCCTCCTCAAAAGTTTGTTGTAACTGTCTACCCTCTCCCAGATTTTCATTCTCTTCTATCAGTACCCCGCCCTAATCCCCTCAGTTCCTTTCTCCCATTCCTTTCCTTTCCTTTATCCTCTAGGGTAAGATAGATTTCTATATCCTTTTGGTTGTGTATATTATTTCCCTCTCTGGGTCACTTCTGAAGAGAATGAAGGTTCACTCATTCCCCTCACCCCCCCCCTTTCCATTGCAAAAGCTTTTCTTCACCCATTGACTCCATTTTTACAATATATTATATCTTCAAATTCAACTCTCTCCTGTACCTTATCTATCTATCTCTCTATATATATATGCTCCTTTTAACTCTTCTAATAAATGAGAAGGTTCATGTGAGTTTTCAGAATCATCTTCCCATGTAGTCATAAAAGCAGTTCAACATCAGTAAATCCCTCATCATTTGTCCTTCCCATCCACCCTCTCTATGCTTCATCTGAGTCCTGTATTTGAAGATCAAACTTTCTGTTCAGATCTTGTCATTTCAACAGGAAAGGATAAAATTCCCCTATTTCAGCGAATGTCCAACTTTTCCCCTGAAAGAGGATGTTCAGTTTTGCTGGTTAGTTGATTTTTTATGGTAATCCAAGCTCTTTTGCTTTTGAAATATCATATTCCAAGTCCTACAAGTCCTTAATGTAGATGCTGCTAAATCCTGAGTAATCCCAACTATAGTGCTGTGATATCTGAATTTGTTTCTTTCTGACTGCTTGTAATAGTTTCTCTTTTACTTGGGAGTTTCGGAATTTGGTTAAAATATTCCTGGAAATTTTTTTTTGGGAGGGGGAGGGATCTCTTTCAGAAGGTGATTGGTGCATTCCCTCTCTGCTTCTAGGATAACAGGACAATTTTCCTGGAGAATTTCTTTGAAAATGAAGTCTAGGCTCTTTTCCTGGTCATGACTTTCAAATAGCCCAATAGTTTTAAAATTATTTCTCCTGGATCTGTTTTCTAGGTCAGTTGTTTTTCCACTGAGACAGTTCACATTTTCTTCTAGTTCTTCGTCCTTGTGGTTTTGTTTTATTGTTTCTTGATTTCTCACAAAGCCATCAGCTTCCCTTAGCTCCACTCTACATTTGAAGGAGTATTTTTCTTCAGAGAACAGTTTTTATCTCTTTTTCCATCTGGCCAATTCTGCTTTTTTGGGTTTTTGCAAGGCAATGGGGTTAAGTGACTTGCCCAAGGTCACACAGCTAGGTAATTATTAGGTGTCTGAATCTGAATTTGAATTCAGATCCTCCTGACTTCAGGGCTGGTGCTCTATACACTATACCACCTAGCTGCCCCCCCAATTCTTCTTTTTAAGGTATTCTTCTCATTGGCCTTTTGGACTTCTTTTTCTATTTTACCTAAACTGATTTTTAACATGTTATTTTCTTTGGTATTTTTTTTTATCTCCTTGACTAAGCTGCTGACTTAATTTTCATGATTTTCTTGCATTGCTCTCATTTCTCTTCCCAATTTTCCTCTTCCTCCTTTACTTGCTTTTCAAAATCTTTTTTGAACTCTTCCAAAGCCTGAGGCCAATTCCTATTTTTCTTGGAAACTTTGAATATAGAAGCTTGAACCTTCTCATCTTCTGAGTGATCTTCTATGGGACCAAAGTAATTGTCTGTGATCAGATTCTGTTTCTTCTGTTGTTATCCATTTCCCCAGCCTGTGACTTAGTTTTAACACACTCCCTAAGTATTTGAGTGTTTTGGGGACACCTCCCCTCCAGGGACCTTACTTCCTTCAATGTCTTATGGGAGACTCTGACTATTCTCCTGGCTTGTTTCTGGTTCCTGGGTTAGAGTCTGTGATGAGACCTGAGCTACACTGGCTCTGCTCTCAATCTGATGACAGTTTCCCCTCTGACCTTCCAAGTTGTCCTTGGCAATCCCTGGGCTGAAAGGTCTGGAAACCACCCCTGCTTCCATAGACCCAGGCACCCCCAAGGGACCATGACACTCCCAGGGACCCAGGCACCCCCAGGGATCCAGGCACCCCTTGGGATCCATGCACCCCCAGGGACCCAGGGACACCCAAGGACCAAGGCACCCTCAGGGACACAGGCATCCCCAGGGACCCAGACACCCTGCAGGCTGTTCTGGAAGGTTAGAACTGGTTCACTCTAGTGTGGTGTGATCTGAGTTGCATTGAGACCCTTTCCAACCTAGTGGAACAGACCCTTCCTGAGGATCTTTCAAGTTGTCTTGGGTGGGACAATTGTTTCATTCAGTCTTTCTGTGGATTTTGCCACTCTAGAATTTGGTTAGAGCTGTAATTTTAAGACATTTGGAGTGTTCTGGAGGAGAGCTTCTGGGACTTCTTGCCTCCACATTGACATCTTGGCTCTGCCCCTCTGGACAAATCTCTTCACCATCTTTAAAATGAGCTAGGTGAACCAGTCCAGCATCTTTACCAAGAAAGTTCCAAATAGCATCACAAAAAGTCAGACAATTCTAAAATAATTGAACTACAATAACAAAAACCTAAGTCTGCTTGAAGATCTCCAGTGAGAAACAATGGGGAAAAAATCTGTTTCTAGAATGAAAGCTTTGGATCCAGGTACAACTTATAATTGTTGCATGAACCTGGAAACATCATTAATATCAAGCCTCTGTTTTTTCATCTATAAAATGAAAGAGTTGGAATTCAAGTGCTCTTCCTGCTAGAGATCTAAAATTCGAATATCTTTGCACTATTTCAAATATATATACATTCATAAATACATGTATGCAAATATATTCACATATATACACACATACTCAAGCATACAAACATACATGTAAATATTAAGGGGATCTTTGTTGAAACTGTAATTTTCTTGTATTTCCCCTACCAGATTCTTAACCTTGGGTCTGTGAATTCTTGGGTAACTGTATTTCAACATGCTTGGTTTCTTTTGTAATCTTATATATTTCATTTTGTAAAATTGTAAAAATTTATTCTGAGAAGAACCTATAGGTTTCACCAAACTGCCAAAGTGGTCCATGATACAAAAAGAGGCTAAGAGCTCCTGACTTAGACTATGTACTCTGTTGTTTTAAAAGGGCTTACCTTTGAATGCTCCAGGTCAAAAATGGAGTACTGGCTCCTTAGCCACACCCTTTTATAATCAATCAATCAATTAGTATTGATTAAGTGTGTGATGATATAACTTGATGACTATGGCTGACTTTTTCTGATGGAAATTTTCAGGTAACGAAATTCCATGAGAAGCTTCCTGACAGTAGCCCTGAGGCAAGGGGACTGAATACTGTGGATTTTTTTTTTTTGGCTCATTATTAGAAGTCAGCAGAAATTCTTTCCAAGAGACAGCTTAGGAAGAAGGCCCAAGGTGACCTGGTGCTATTGCTGCTGCCAGTTTTCACCAACCCTTCACTCTCCTGTTTGTTTGAATTGGTTGTTCTTTGACTTAAGCACTGGGAAAGAGACTTGTTATTTGAGCTCTGGCTAGAAGGAAAACAAAGCTTGGTTATTTACTCTTTCCTTTCTCACTTGTCTTCTCTGGTAAACAGAGCTGTGGTTCTGTGCCTGGGTGGTTAGTGGGCTTCTGCCAATTCACTCTGATCATAGACAGTTATATGACAGGCCCCTCGGTGTCCCCGATGAAGGGCAACCAACCAGCTTTGTGGGTAAGGGAGGAAGAGTTTGCTGGTCCACAGGGCCCTGTAATTTTCATGTGAAAAAGAAGTGTATCCAAGGTCTTATTTTGGGAACCAAAAGTAGCCAGGGATTATTTTAAAGATGGATTCCAGCAACAAGAATTGATGTCCCTGGGAGTTCAGTTCCTGAAAACACTCACACCTTCCCCTTTAGTCCATTCCCCCTAAATGAGGCATTTGGACCAGAGCGTGATCTTATACAAATTATGTACAACTTGAGGCAAGTAATCAATATTTCATTTATTTATAACTACCATGATGCAAAACTGATAAACCAAATGTTCCATTACTTTTTTTTAAGAGGAGGGAAGGAGAGGAGAGAGAAAAAGAGAACAGTGGAGAGACGGAGACAGAAAAACAGAGAGAGAACCAATAGATGGAGGTCATTGTGTGCCTTCAATGACTTCCTGCATATATTCATGAAAATGAACTGAAGTCACATCCTCAGAAGGGTTCATTATATGCGGCTTAGGCCTCTTCCACTTACTGAATCTGGCTTTTTTTTTTTTGACCATTCAGCAATTAGTGCTATGTCCGAAAGGTTATTAAAGGGAAAGGGGGAAATAAGGAGAGTAGCCAACCCAGGACAGGTGAAGAAATGAAGTCTCAAGCTACATTTCTCTCAGCAGTTTAAAACATTTAGTGGATAAATTATGGATTAGCCCTTCGTTTTGATTTACTAGACCTGAGATTACAAAGTACTCCTTTTCAGAGGCTCCTGAGCTCCATCTTGGAGTTTTAATAGAAGCAGTGGAGGGCTACCTGAGCTCCTAGCTTTTCGTGGTTTCCTTTTTAATAGGGTTTAGACAGTTTTCAAAAGGGAAAAATATGACATGTGTTAAATGGAGTGGAGAATATACCCCGGTGCACATACTAATTTTTCCAAGACTAGTCTGCTAAAAAAATGTTTTTCAAGAGCTTTTTTGCACAAAGACAAGAGTAGCTTTAGATGGACACACCTAATCTCAATTGGGCAGATGTGGGTTTGTGCTGGACCAAGAGAATAAAGGGTTGGTGGGAGAAAGACAAGGGATCTCTATGATCCTTGTTCTGTGTCCGTGTGTGTGTGTGTGTGTGTGTGTGTGTGTGTGTGTGTGTGTGTGTGTATGCGTATGTGTGCGTATGTGCGTGTGTGTGTGTGTGTGTGTGTGTGTGTGTGTCTGAGTTTAAAGTCCTAGCTTTATTAAATTAGCACAGCAAAAACTCAAAGCTAGACCTTTCAACTCCAAACCCAAGCCTACAAATCCACCAATTTTCTTTTCTTTCTCTTTCCTTATTTTTGGTTTTGTTTAGCTTTTGAGATTTTTATGGTTATTTACCTTATTTTGTCCAGTATTTCTCATCTCAAAGTAAAGTTAAAAAAGTTAGAGTGTTCAAAGCAGGCTTGAGTTACTGGGATATCCCAGTTAGGAATAATGGAATAGGAACCCTGTTCTATTTTGCTGGGGCCACGATTAAGAGGGACATCCAGGGGCATTATTTGTATTATGCCCCTGGAGGTTAAATCCTTGATCTGGAACAGAACAAAGAATGTTTTCATTAAGCAAGAATGAAAATCAGAGATTCGGAGGAAATCAGATAATGTCTGACTAGCTATCTGGTGGTATTATGCCCTTGACCTGCTAGGCAGCTTCTGGGAAACCAAAGTCTTTGAGTTTAGGGAGGAATATGGCTACAAAGCTGAGTGGAACAATCTAACCACCTTATTGATGATTGGACCACTGAGAGAGCAGTTTGCCATATTGCAGTGTCAAAAATTGTAACCGGGCCATGCTAACAACTAGACCATTGAGAGATAGTCTAATTAGACCATGTAGGTCATTCAAGATGACCAAAATGGTGTTATACCCATGTTGCTGGAGTCATACCCATATACCATGGTACCTCACTGATTGAGAGAAACCATCCCACAATATCCAGTCATCACCAGAAGTCTTGTTTGCTATCAAATCAAATTAAAGAATGAAATAGTTCTATAAAAGACAGTGAGAAGGATGTCTTTGCATAACATTCTTCTGACTATAACAAATATAATGTGCAAGATAGATTTCATTGTGTTTATTGATCACTTGGTCTTCTTTGAACACAAATGACAACTACCAAATGTTTCCCATCTAAGATTCTACAAAGAAGGAAAAGTGTAGACATTTCAGAGAAGCCAATTTAGTCCTGATGAAAGAAGAGAAGTTCCTAACAATTAGATTTATCTAAGAGTGAAATGGGCTGTCTCAGTAAAGTCTCAGAGTTATTTTAGAGTGGCTTATTGTTTAGCAATGGATTGAGCTGGACAACCTCATGGGTCCATTCCAACTTGAGAATAATTCTCATTCCATATTTCCCTTTCCTCTGCTCCTTTAAAGTGAAGGCTCTCAGATTTCCTCTTTGTAGAGTCTTTCATTAATTCTTATACTCTTTCTGCCTATCTCATATGGAAAAGGAATACACCTTCAAATTTAGCCAATATCTGACAGTTCTGGAGTCAGGAAGACTTCAAATATGCCCTCATTTATTTTATTACTCTGAGATCATTATCTTTTCTTCACCTCAGTTTCTTCAACTGTAAAATGGGAATAATAATAGAATGGATTGGGGAGGCTAGGTGGCACAGTAGATAGAGTACTGGCCCTGGAGTCAGGAGTACCTGAGTTCAAATCTGGCCTCAGACACTTAATAATTACCTGGCTGTGTGGCCTTGGGCAAGCCACTTAACCCCATTTGCCTTGCAAACAACCTAAAAAAATAATAATAATAGAATGGATCAGGGCAGCTACTTGGTGCAGTGGATAGAGCACCAGCCCTGGAGTTAGGAGACCTGACTTCAAATCTGGACTCAGATACTTAATTGCCTAGCTGTGTGACCTTGGGCAAGTCACTCTTAACCCCATTGCTTTAAATAGTTTTAAAAATAAAAAAAAATAGAATGATCTTTCAGGATAATTGTGTAAATGAAATGAGATATTTGTAAAGTACTGATAGTAGCAGAGTGCTTAGTATATAGTAAGGGCTTAATACCTGATCATTTCCTTTCTTCTTTCCTTCTTATATAAAATGAAGCAGCTAGCCAGAAATAAGTCGATGCCCAACTGATTCCTCCAACTTTCCATTTTCTTTCTTACTGAATCAACATCTTCTTCCATTTTGTTCTCCTTGTTTCTTCCTGCCAGATACTCCCTTGTAAAGCTGGATTTCAATGCTTTTTTTTTAATTCCCTTCAACACTAGCTGGACTCCAATTTATTAAATTGGACCTCTATGGCTGACATGTTTGACTGTAAACTGAGCAGCTCCAAATAATGTTGCTTTTGATCTAAGATAGTGCAGTCTTCTGCTTCAGTGGAATGAGGAAAGATAGCAGGGTGGAAAGGAATCTTAGAAGTCACCTTTTTCACACAAACTCCATCCATACACCACCCTCACCACCACCATGACCCCCATCATTTTATAGATAGGAACTGAGATCTGGAGAAGGAATTGATTACCTGGGCTCACGCAACTTTTTATTGTGTTGTTTTGGTCATGTCCAATTCTTCATGACCTCATTTGGGATTTTCTCACCAGAGAGGCTAGAATGGTTAGCCATTTTCTTCTCCAGTTTATTTTTACAGATGAGGAAACTGAGACAAACAGGGATAAGTGGTCATATATCTAGCCAGTGTCTGAAGTTAGATTTGAACCTGGGTCTTCCTGACTCCAGACCTAGCCCTTTATCCACTGCGCTACCTAGCTGCCCCTCACACAGCTGTCTGGATACAAACAAATCCAATGGTCTTTCATCAAGTTGCCCTTCACATTAAAGGGCTGTTAAGCCTGGACACCAGAGGAAGATAAGAGAAATACATCTTCTTTTCCCCTTGGAATACAAAGGAACTTCCAACTAATTTTTCATATTTACCTGTGGGCTATAAGAGAATTACATAAATCAGATCTGGAAAGGCCCTATTAAGCCACCTTGTCAGTCCCGCTGAGGGCGTTATTGCTCCCCACCATGCATCCTACAGTGCTTTATCCAATGCTGCTTAGACCTTTCAGTCTAAGTTTACAAATGAATTTTTAAGCTGGATCACCTCAAGATAAATTTCTGTGCTCAGTGAGACGTTAGCAGCACATTCTTTGGGGGGTGTGAAATGGGAGTTTAGTGAGGTTAATTTCTCTCTCCCCTCCTCTCCTTAGGCTAATGATCGAAGAAAGCATTTGCAGACCCGGGACTCCTCATAACTCATCCCTGCCTCCTGTTTCTCCTGAGTTGGGGTTCATAAATCTCTCTTTGTGACGACATAATCAGTTGCTTAGGAGTATGTGCAGTGTTGCCAGCTAAGGATTACAGCTACAGGCAGCTGGTGAACTTGGATGGATTCAGGGAGTCAAAAACCCTTCTTTTGTCAAGGAACCTTGACTAGGGAATCCTGGACTAGGGTGAGCTGCAGAAGTAAGAACCTGGAGACATAAAGGTAACTTTCCCACTGGGCCATGGGAATTCTGACTTGGGACATTTACTGACAAAAATCAAAGGACTGTTGTAAAATCTCATTCAAAGCAAAGGTGTCTTAAGAGAAAACTCAGAAAACTAGCGAAGTTAAACTGCACAGACTGATATCAGAAGTTTGGGGTTCAGGTTTTACCATGAATAATTCCTGTCTCTAAAACTTGGGCTCTTTATTTAATCTAAGCCTAGGTTTCTTCATTTGCAAAATGGAGGGGGGTTGGTCTAGATAACCACTAAATCTTTCCAACTTTAGATATATGATCCTAGGATAATAAAAACAGATCCTAGATTAGATGGCATGCTTTCTTTCTTTAAATAAATAGAATAAATACATTAAACTTTTATCTATATTTCAAGAGAAAGAACAAATTGGACCATCTTTTGTCTCAATTCTTGCCTTATCCTCAGTTATCAAATGTGCATTGCGTCAGACAAACTGAGATCTGGAACAACCTTGATTTAGAAAGGTCAAGGTCATCCACTGGATTCTGGGTCATTGTCAATCATTCTAAGTTTTATCTTGATCCTAAACTTTAATGACTCTGGAGGAGAGAGTGAGGTTGATGACTTTGTGCAATTCTACCTCACTTAAATCCAGTTAATATGGAAGTCAAAATTTCACCCAATGAGGCATTGGTCCTCTTCAAAAACAAAGGACCAAGAAGAAGAATTACAAGAGAAAAATATACTATAACCTATTAGAAATCTTTAGAGATCATCTAACCCAACTCAATTGGTCAAGTGGAGAAACTAAGGACAAAGACGTTAAGAGAACTGCTCAAACTCATATAGCTGTAAACACATACACACATACACAGAACACACACACACACACACACACACACACACTCACCATCTTAGTACACAAAGAAGTTTGGTATTATGAAACAACAATAGCAAAATTACTAATTCATATTCTGACAATAAGACAAACATCAGGAATATAGTTTGCTTTTCAAATCTCAAATCTCAAAGAAACAAAGATGACAATAGCTATGGCCAATCTGTATTTTTACATCTAGGAAGTCACATGTATGGGTGTATTACCCTACCAATTTTTTAAACATTTGAAACCAAAATTCCTTCAATTTTACAAATTCTAAAAACTGTTTACTTATGTATGATTTTTATTATTTGTAAATGAGTTATCCTTCAACACCAGCATGCCAAGTATTTGTCATTAGTTCGCTGTGGGATTCACCTATAAAGATTCTTCACACCAAATGTTCATTTTATCCTTTACTTTCAAAAGTTTTCATGTGTCACACTTTCACTTTAAAATTTGAGAAGTTTGTTTTTAATTTTACTGTGCTCTATTTGTAAATGCCTTTTTCATTTTTGCCAAAACTATAGAATGCTTAAAAAAATTGGCAGGATAACACACCACACATGTGATTCACTAGAAGCAAAAATACAGATTGGCTTTGGTATTGTCATCTTTTGTGTTTCTTTGAAATTTGTTATTTGGAAAGCAAACCCTGTTCCTTGATGCTTGTCTTATTGTCAGAATCTTAATAATATTTTTCTTTTTTTTCTTAATACCATACTTCTTAGTTTTATACACATATGCAATTAAAATTGATAAATGTGTATAATAAAATAGATATGTAATTAATACAATATGTGTACCTGTGCACATATATATATATATGTATCTAGTGAGATTAAGAATAGAAGTGGATGCCATTTATCTTGTATGAATAACCAATTATCTGCTGATTGTATATAATATATTATAGGGCAAGTTTAGTTATTTATTCTAGGCCAAGAAGACAGCAATGTTTTGGTCATATGACGTACTTTTGCCAGGATCCAGTGATTTTCCCTCCTCACTAAATGCCCATATTGAGTCTGACCCAGAGACAATAAAGTGGGCAGGTTTCCTGGGTGACCTTAGGGGTAAACCCTTTGAATTCCTTAAGATGGAATGCCACTCAGAAAATATTAGCATTAGGTGTACCTGACAGAACAATTCCATGAGATATAGGACAATCCTATTGAAGAGAATGATATCACTGCTGTTAAAAAGGAAAATAGACATAGACCTTGTGTTTTTATATGGAAAATGAAAATGAAATCTGGAAGCAGCTTAAAATGAAGGAGATGTCTGACTATATGTCCTTTTTAGACTTAACATTCAATGATTTTATGCATCTAGATCCTTGGGATCTCCAATCTGATATAGTTACTCTTGCTACCCTGAGGTACCACTCCTTTGGAACCTCAAATGGGTACAAATGCTCTCCTACATGTTGCTTGCCAACCCCCTCAGTCGCTGCTTTCATTGGATTGAACAATGTTCTATAGGGTAGAGAGAATTCTACCAACCCTTCGTCACATCAGGTATGTTTGGTTTCCTCTGAGTCAACCAAATCCTGATGATAGCCTCCTGTATTCTTTTAATGGGATCCGTCTCAGTCTAACTATGTAAAAAGCATGTTATACTTGACCCTGGTCATATTCCTCAATTTTTCCCACTCTGCCTTGGGTCTAATTCACATTGCCGCGGTCTGTATTTCACAATGCAGCTGTGACTATATGTGTCTAACTGAATTTTTTTTTTGAAAGACAATACAAAAAATGTGACTGAGGAGAAGCAACACAGAATATAACCAATAATATTGGCACCACCACCAACTGGTCATATACATTAATTTGACTGACTGTAGCAAATAATTAATCCCAGATTGGCTCACCTCTGCCACCCCAAATTCATCTGGGTTCCTTTGCCCGGGTGGCAGTTGGTTTGTGCTCAGAGGAAAAAACCTAATTTTAATTGTGGCCTAAGTCAAATATAATTAGGAAGGTAAATCAGCAGCTTCTGTGAAGAAAACATCCCCAAGCTAATTATCAGTGATTTGGGGTTGAGGAGTGGGAGAGCAGCCATTATCTGCTGTTTCGGGTGTCTGGATTAACATAGGTAACTGAGAATTGACTGTAATTAATTTTATAAAACCTAAAGAAAGGCTTTAGATGTAGAATAAATCTTGGTTTAGTTTCTCTACAGCTGGCTGCTCCACCATTCTTTTCCCTCAGATGTAAACATTTGGGGTGAAAATCTTCTCAGAATGAAATGAAAAGCTTCCTACTATCTAGTGCATCTGAAAGCACAATGAACTCCATCAGGAACTGATGAATCCCCTTTTATTAGAAGGTTTCAAACCGAGACCAAGCAACCAATTGTCAATTATGAAGCAGAGATGATTGGTGGCCAAGCAAAGGAGTTAGGCTAGATAGTCCCTCAAGTCTTTAACAACTCTAAATCTGAGTGAATCTATTTACACAAGGAAGAGAGGAAAGTGCTTACATTTTACAAAGTTTATCTTATTGGATCCTCACGCTAATTCTGGGAGGTGGATGCTATTATGATTCTCAATGTATAGTTGAAGAAACTGAGGTGAAATGATTCTCCCAGAGTCATGCAACTTGTAAATATATGAGGTCAGATGTGAACTCCAGTCTTCTGGATTCCAGGGATCTACCTACTGTACCACCTGGCTAAATTATAACATGAACTTTACATTATGATTTGATTTTGACATTGGTTTACTAAACAAGAGTGGGGAAAACTTTACCTTAGGGTATACCTAGAATAATCCTTTCATTTTTATAGATGAAGAAATTGAATCACAGGTAGGTTGATTGACTTGCTCAACTCAAGAGTACCTGGCTAGTCAATGGTAAGAGCCAGGATTAAAGCCTGTGACTTTCAAATCCAAAGCTCTTTTCAATACACCAAAGTCTACCAGTAGAGAATAATATACAAAGGATATTTTCCAGTTTACCTACCCATTTGTCCATCATATGGGTTGTATCCTGGTAGCTATGCGGTTAGAAATGAGCAAAGGAAAACTAAGAGTCCAGCACACCCTTTGCAAGTTAGGAATCCCTGTGCAAATAGAGGAGTGAGGTAGAAGAGGTGGAAAAGATACTGGGTGCCAAAGGCAATAAGAAATTCATTACTGTATTTCTTCTTACCACATAGCATCTGAGCAAACAAGCAATAGATAGGAAAGTAGGTGCCTGGCACAAGGTCTGAGGGAGATTCAGTCACTGATAGAAAGCAGGCTGGCTATGCCATCCCTCACTTCTGGTTTTGCCTTCAATAATGGATAGTGATTATTTTTATATGAAGAAAGAGAAATTAAAAAGATGACTCAATAGCTACATTGAAATATTTCTATAGTTTTTATGAGAAAATGTGTTGACTCTTTCTTCTTGAAATCTCCTGGGGATATGAGGCAATAAACTTAAATTCAAGCCAGAAAAATTTAGATCAGACACAAGAAAGAACTTGCAGAAGTTGTTAAATATTGCAACATGTATACCCTTACTCCAGAATAAATTATTGTCTCCTTAGTGTTCTTTCATTAAATTAATTCATTCTTCACCTCCTTATTTGCCTGCCTTTCTGCACCAATTGGGTTGACAGGGAGAGAGGAATGGGGAGAATAGTGCCCCCAACTTTTTTTGGGGGGGTGACATTAATTTTAATCGTGTGCTGACCATTCTAGAACACTCTTTCCATCTTTTCCTATATTCCCCCCCTCATCATTTTGGATCTAATATAGGTCACTGTTAAGAGGGACCAATACTGTTTCTACCCCTACACTACCCTTTACACACATATATTTCAAGCCATACTTGTCTCAGAAGCATTTAATCCATGGAATCATAGACAACCTGGAAAACTTAGCAACTTAATTAAACCCCCTCATTTGACAGAGGAAGAAACTGAGTCCTAGAGAAGTTGTCCAGCTAGTTAAGTCAGAAATAGAATCCACATGTATATATGTATAGATACATAGATGAAATATATACATGTAACACATGCATACACATTACATATGTAAAATACCTATATAGGCATGCATATACTCAAATATATATATTCTATAAATGTATATAGATAATATGGAATATAAATAGAATATGTACATATATGATGTGTATATAGATACACTATATATGTATACTCTTTATATTATATATAATGATATATGTACATTTATACATACATACATATATGTGTATGTATGGATAGATTGATATATTGATAGATAGATGATAGATAGATAGATAGATAGATAGATAGATAGATAGATAGATAGATAGATAGAAACAGTGCTCTGTGTGTCCAAGACTCAGAAGATTCTGGATTGGGCTAATCTATTATCTGGCTAGGCACTGATCTTCAAAAGAAAGAGGGCCTCCAATCTCAGTTTCATTTTTGACAGCAGGTCTCTGGACCGAGTTAGATATGGTTTGCCAGGAAGCAGGGGTTCTATATCAGGTGGCAAGGGGGGGATTATTTCTTAGCCCTTTTCTATCCATACTCCAAACTTAACTCATCTCCTCTCTTGACTTTATGTAAACTCTCCTAACCTCATGACTCAACTTCACCTAAAAATGTCATTAAAAAAAGTTTGATGATGATAATCAGACAAATATATACAATTGTATTGTCTAGATGTAACTGAAAGTGGCTTACTTTGGGATGGAGCCTATGAATGGAATTAAATTTCCTCAATGAGTGGACTGTATAAACTCAGACAAAAATATATTGGTGAAGGAATATTAAGCAAGTGTCAGAGTCTTACGTATTTTGGATAGAAGGGTTTATGGTGGAAATTCCTGACCAGGTCATTGCTGTCAGAAATTATGCAAGGAGTTTAGAAATGATAATTAATATAGATTTATGTAGGAAAACAGTATAAGTACTGAAACATAGCACTAAAGTCTATAAACTTTAGCACCTACTGAAGATCTAGGAAGGTATGACTGGAATGACAGATGACAAATCACCATGCTCCAAATAAAGCCTTCAAAATGTAAAATATCCTGGAGAGTTCATCCAAGAAACTGAACTGAAACAAGGCCATTGTCACAGATTGAACAACTACCCATAATTACCTGTATATAACATTGATGCATTAAAACTAAAGAATAACATCCATATCAAATACTCATAACCTCCAAACTATGTGGAACAAGGATTTTTTATGCTACAGAGATCCAAAAGAGGGATCACAATTATGTGAGAATTGGATGTGAAGCCTCATTCAGTCATCTCTGTTGAACTCTAGTCTAGACTCTTGCATCAGAAAGAGTCCCAGGTAACCATTCATCCTGGTAAATCACTTCAGTTCTGGAATCCCTACCTCAGAAAAGCCCTTGTGGTTTCTCCCTCTGATTGAATGTCTTCTAGTACTTCCATTTCAGGAGGATTCCCAGGCTATCCATCTCTTCATTTCTCATTAGACTGTGAATAACTCCTTCAGCATGGTCTCCCATTCCTGCCCTTTTTTAGCTTTTTTTTTTAATATGTTATCTCTCTTGTAATGTAAGCCCCTTAAGGACAGGGACTGTCTTTCCTTTTCCTTGTAGTTGTATTCCCAGAGCCTGGCAAATAAGTATTTAATAAATTCTTCTTTAAGGCTGACAAAGTGAATGCTTTACAATGAGTCTACACAGAAAAATCCCAATACATGTAATTTAACTTCAAAAAGGAGATAGTTAATGGACCTGTTCAATAGCTCATAGAACATTAAATGGAAAAGAATTATAGCAAGACAGTCATTGATTTCCCACCATTTTTCTTAGATCCTTATCCAGTTCAAGATGAGGAGGTGAGAAAAACAATGAAGTCTAACTTATCCTCCATACGTAAGAAAAAAAACCCATTGGATAGGGTTTTTGAATGGAGCACAGTTATTCACTTAAACCCCAAACAATTGGTTGAGACTGTGTGAAGCATAAAAGGGAAAAAGGAAGCAGAAGCAGTGGACAATACTAGAGAGGCATAGACATTAAGAATTCCCCTAGCCCAAGAAATTCACATCTCTTGGAATGACACAACTGTATTATCCTTTCCTTATGTGCAGGAGGACTTGGTTAGCTTTAGTCAGCTCCCTAGCTCTGTTTCTCTCCTTTGTGCAACTCCTGAAGGACCAAGGCTGACTCTCTTGCCAACACAAAAAGATTACATTCCTCTAAGATCCAACCTGCCTTGGTTCTTCACTGGCTTCCCCGTGAGGGGTGCAGGGTTCTCTCTTGATCAAGTAGATCCACTGTAAAACCATAGCTAATGAGAGATGAAGAAGGAGAACTCCTCTCCCTCCTTTCCTTAAGAGGCAAGGAATTATTTTCCTCAAAGGATGGGTTCTTTTCCCATAGCATACCCTCTCTTTTTTTTTTTTTGTTTTCACTAGTCACATTCTACATAACCACCTGATATTCTCTTCTTAGAGTCTTTTATTACACATGCCAATCCTTTGGACAAAACCAGCAACAGTCCCCAAAACTAAATAGTATTATCCCCATTTTAAATAAGTGTTTAATTGGTAGACTGTATGGAAGGAAAATTTGGAGGGGATGTTTACCATATCCATTCCCCCACATACATGCCACAAGGACAAGGATCAGCAACTTAATACCATTTTTGAAGGCCATAAGGAAGGAATCCCAGACAAGTAAAATAACTTGATTTTATTATATACTTAAAAAGAAAAGCAAGCTCGACACAAAATTCACATTTTCAAATGCAGTTCTCTTGGTTCTACTGCAGATATGTGATTACTCATTTTATTTGATGTTTATTAAGTTCAGAATTCTTTTAATGGAAAATGAACATAGATGCTCTTTCCAGAAAGGCTACAAGCCCTGTCCAAATGGGGAAATGATCTACAAATGTAAACTAGTTGGAGAACCAGAGAGCCACACATCTTACAATTTTTTATAAATTACTAATACGTGATACAAAGTCTAGAGCCTGCATAAGTCTTAAGGGGATACAGAGCAAATGAGAGAATCAGGATTAAGTGAATGAATCTAGGAAGACTTCAGTGAACCAGGTAAGTTCTAAATTGTTTTTTTTAAAAATAGGTGGAGAAATATAAATCTGGTCCTTTCCCCCCATCAGTACCCACCAAACACATGTTTTATAAAGGGACTGGAAATACAAGGAGAGACTGGGGATTGCCTATCAAAGGAGAATAGTTGTGCCAAATTTACTTGGGGGTCTAATACAGTTCCTGGAAGCTATTTGCTGAATCGTTACTAGGAGACAGCATGAGTTTTTTCTTCTCCTTTCCCATTTTGGCTACCTTTCAACTATTATCAACATGTTATATTAACACTAATAAAATCTTTGGACAGAGGAATTTATATGACATAATATTACATGATAAAATATATGATATATAATAAATTATAGCATCCAATATAAATAATATAATGTACTATGAGTACTAACAGATCTGCCTGATACAGCTACAAACCCCCACTAAAGAAGGAAAAAAGAAAGGTTAGACTCTAGACTGTCATCATATACTGGTATTTCAATTAAAAACATTTAGGAAAGAAAATAAAAAATAAATAAAAATGTTTAGGATGTGTGAATCTGTATAATTCTCAAATCACTCTACATTTGTATGTATAATATATATTTATATGCACATACGCACATGATTTTCCCAAAAAGATATATAGAGCTTATTTTATATTTCTAAATCTATCACTTAATCTTATGTACTCAATCCTAGAGAGAA
This sequence comes from Macrotis lagotis, assembly GCF_037893015.1. Classification (NCBI taxonomy): domain Eukaryota; kingdom Metazoa; phylum Chordata; class Mammalia; order Peramelemorphia; family Peramelidae; genus Macrotis; species Macrotis lagotis. Next base: position 72,065,993 of record NC_133664.1, on the reverse strand, counting down.
GAAAGTAAACCACAGAAATAAAATGATTGAAAAAGTTGAACTTTACAAGGAAAGCATGTGACCTATATTTCTGGCCAAGGAATTTTACTGATAGACATGCATTATAATGGGAGTGATAGGTAAATACAAATTTGCATTCATTGGATGAAGTTAGCTGGAGCTCCTTATATTCAATATTTTCATTATTTCTTTACTTCTCACATTCCAGTCTTTCCCATCTGCTGGCTGTCCCCATACCCAACATTCCATCCCATTTCTATGCTGTTCTCCCTCACCTTTACCCCTTAGAACCTTCAACTTCCTTCAAAAAGCAGCTCAAGTACCACTTCCTACATGAAAACTTCCTAATTGTTAGATCTCCTTTTTGTCCCTTAAATAAGTCTGAAGTAACTTTGTAAATTCTTCACATTCATTTATCTATCTAATCTGCCCTTCCCTATCACCCACTCATACTCAATAGAACAAAAAAAAAAAAAATATATATATATATATACATATATATGATTTTGTCTCATTTCCCCAACCCTTGGCACAATTCTTCATATTATTATGCAAATTGTTGAATTGAATGAATTCTACCACCTTCTGACCTACTGCCCTTATTCTAGGATACTACTCACTTTAATATTTATCTGACAAGAAAAGTAAATATTTCTTTAATAATCTTAGTGTATGACATGTTAGCACCAAATATTGTAATAAGCTGGGAGAGGAGGGGTGGGACCTCAAATATGAGGAAGAATTCTAATTGAATAGTTCTTCACAAGACTGTATATGAATTTATCATATTTGACCTGGTTTATGGGAGGACATGGACCCATCTTGCCCAAGATGGACTGTGATAGTGGGAGTCTCAACTCTGATGAGCTCATAGCTCCGCTGGAGCACTGGAGTGAATTGTACATGAAATGAAAAAGTATATATGGACAAGGGTTAGCATGCAGGAAGGGTTTAATGAGAACACATTTATGTTTGGACTACAAAGACATGGTCAACTTATAACATACAGCTTGTCAGCAACTGCAAAACATACGGGTAGTTGACTGAATTTCCATAATAACGAAAGAGGGTTGTCAGAGACAAGCCCTACCCAAGTAATCTTCAGCCAACAGGAGAAGAAAAATATTTTAATATCATCCTAAGACGAAAAATGAGCTACCAAAGGCAGTTTGGAGAACACTTGGGGTAAAATGCCATGAATATGAAAATGAGTCAGTGAAGCTATAAATATCATGTTCTTACCCTATATACATAATGAGATAATACGTTTCAAAGATGGGTTACTGTGTATACACTTCAATCGATTAAAAAGCATTTATTAACTCTGCACCTTGCACTGTGGTAGGTGATAAGGATATAAAAGCAAAAAATAAGACCCTTCTAATGTGTCAAAGGAGGCAATCTGAACATAAAGGAAAATATGTAAAATAATTCCAAAACAATTTTATTTTTATTTTATTTATGAGGGGAGGAAACTAACAGGTGGGAGGAGGGTCAGGGAAGACTTCACTTAAAAGATGGCTTTTGACAGAAGTTCTAAATTCAAAATATACAGTTGTTATACTTATGACAATCTAGTATGGTGGAGTAGTGGATAGACATTAGAATCAGGAAGACTCCTATTCCTGATTTCAAATGAAACCTCATTCACTTCCTAGCTGGGTGACCCTGGGCAAGAACCTTCATTCTATTTGTCTCAGTTTCTTCATCTTTAAAATGAGCTGGAAAAGGAGATGGCAAGTATCTTTGCCAAGAAAACCCCAAATTGGATCAGAAAGAGTCAAACATGTCATGACTGAAAAACGACTAAAGAACAACATGATGGAAGTCACAGAGAATTTGAATACAAGATGTTTGAGTTCTAATCCTGACTTCATTAATGATCTCTATAACCTAGGAAAATTCAGAGTCTTAGCTTCTTCTATAAATTAGAGAATCAGGCTTAATTAGGATTCTTACATCGGGATGCATAAGCTTGTTTTTCTTAAAAATATAACTATTTCAAAGTAATTTGTTTCCTTTGTAATTCCATATATTTTAAACATCTAAAACATTATTAAAGACAAGGGGGTCCATAGGCATCACTAGACTGCCAAAGGGTTCTTTTTTTAAAAAAAAATGTTTAAGAACTTCATAACCAGATAATCACTAATGTTCCCTTCAACTCTGAAATTTTCTGATTCTTTTGTTAATTTTGGACTAATTCATTATATATAAGTTCTTCTGAATTTTTCTGAGTCTTTAAAAAAAAAACAATTGTAAGGAAATCCAAAATATTCTATTCTATTCTCCTATGTCCCCATGGAAGTATCGAAGGGCATACTGGAAGGCATTGAAATACTTGTTCTTCAGAAAGAGCAGAAGAGAAAGCAGTCTTAGACCTTAGACATCCCTAGACTGAGAAAAGATCCCCTAAATTTTACTTGGATTGCTGCCCAAGGTCCAGATAAAGTTTACATACGTCCATCAGCTGCTTCTAGGGCCCTTTCAAAAGTGACAGCAGGGAGAAAAACAGGAATATCTTGTCATAGAAACTATATCCCAGAATAAAACCAATTTTAAGCCTGTGAAAGTTCAAAGAGTTTCTAAGGACTGGGACTATGCCTGTGAACCTTGATCCTTAGTTGCCTTAGGAAGTCCCAAATGTACTTAGGAAACTAAGGGCAGATTGACAGGCTATTTGAGGGGAAAAAAAAAAGCCTGAGAGATGCTCCACTATGATATTGCTTAGTATTTTAAAATGCTTCTTTCCCAGTAGTACATGAGAAGCAATGTTGGTTGGATAGGGAGACGAGAGAGGGACAAAAAGCTTTTCTTGCATAAGATGTGGATAAAAGGTAGAGTTATGACAGTGTAATCCAATCAAGCCAACATTACAACATGGTACAGATAAGTCTATTAATCACAGACATGAATTTAACTTCACCTAGCTAAAGGGCATGCCTACTAATACCTCTTGACAAAAGAAATATAAAGGGTGGCATTGTATCTGTGGTAGACACTTTAATCAAAGTTAAGTCCCTTCTATGGAAATCAATAACTTTAACTTTTAGCATTTAGTAGAAATTCAGCCTTTGGAGTTTACTTTTGCAGGAGTGAGCTGTTATTATTTTTAAAAGGAAGACGAGGAGGGAAGGACTTTTTTTAAAAAAATATTTTGTTGACCAGAACTTTACCTGTGACTTTGGTTTTTTGTTTTTTGCTTTTTTTTTTTTTGATTCCTCACTTGTAAGTCATAGCCCCTTGCTTTGGACTTGGAAGTAAACATTTGTTTTGTATGTGTGTGTTTGTCTTAGCAAGCTAAAAGAGACTCTAGAGAGGTATGTTGAACCTATGACCCATGGGCTGCATATGTCCCTCAGAGTCCGTTCATGTGACATTATTACATTTTATTATTGTACTCATTGTTAATATGGGTAACGTTGTTATCATAAATAATATTAAATTCTATATGTGGCCCTTTCCAAGTTTTTGTTAAATAATGTGACCCAGGAAAGTTCAAAGTTTGAACATCTGTGCTCTAGAGGTGAATTTAGGATTCTGAAAAAATTTAGACTCTTAGCAGGATTTGAACTTTGGTCTTCAGAACTCTCAATCTACCTCTCTATTTGAGGTCAAATTAGGAATTATTAGAATGTGACTTTAATATTTGGGCCTCAATTACTCTTTTCTGGTTTCTGTGCTCAGAAGGACTGAATCAGGAAGGAATATTATTCAATGAAGAAAATTCCAGAATTCAGAGATTGTACCTGGATGTGGGAAATTTGAAAGAAAATGGAAGTAAGCAGTTGGGGATCATATGGAAAGGAGTATTATGGGGGGAATTTCCAATATTCCTAGCACAGAATCAAACTAGAGTTATTGTGGGTCATTGTCTATTGAGCAAAAGATGTATACAGTATATAATAGTCTATGATTAGAGAACAACAAATAATCTCAGCTGTGGGTAGAAAGGAAAGACAGCTAGGAGTTCAGTAGCTCTTTCAAAGTAGTGGGTGTCCCTTATTAGTATTATTATTCATTTGAGAAAAAATTGGGAAATTTCAGAGTTGGAATAAAGGATTGAATGGATGAATAAACATATATTTATTAGGACACTATCTAGGGGTAGCTAGATGGTGCAGTGGATACAGCACCCACCCTGGAGTCAGGAGGACCTGAGTTCAAGTTTGACCTCAGAGGCTTAATAATTACCTAGCTGTGTGGCCTTGGGCAAGCCACTTAACTCATTTGCCTTGCAAAATCCTAAAGGAAAAAAAAAAGACACTATCTAGTATGAAGCACTCTGCTAAGCCCCGGTTAATCAAATGGAAAAGTGAAAGTCTTAATCACAAGAAGGTTCTATTTTCATAGGTGTAGACAGGATATTTAGCAGATCTCTGATCTAATCCATTCTCTGAGAGAGAGATCCCTGTTGCAACATGCTTAACAAATGGTCCTCCAGCTTCTGCTTTCTTGTTATTGAGTCATTTTAGTCATGCCCAACTCTCCGGAACCCCATTTGGGGTTTTCTCTGCAAGGATACTGAAGTGGTTTGCCATTTCCTTCTCATTTTAGAGATACTGAGGCAAACAGGGTTGAGAGACAAAACCTCTAAAGAGGTCTACCTTGTCATATCTCAACACAATCTATTTTCCTTTTGAACACTATCAATTGTGCTCACCTCTGGAGTCAAATAGAACACATCCGATCCTTTTTCTCTTTCAAAGTTTTAGAGATAGCTACCCTATCCCCTTGCCCGCCCACCCTCACTCACCAAATTTTATTTTCTCTATATTAAACATTCCCTCTTCAACCAATCAAGCAAACAAAGCTGGATAATCTTTTAAATCAGGACCACAGAATCATCTCAGGAGTCAGGGGATAAAAACAGCATAATCAAGGCTAATCTTTGATTCATCGGGATTCTTTGAAAATAAGTGAGGAAGAAATCATCACCAAAAGATAGGGCATGATGTGGTCTGGGGCAGCTTGCAGATGAGAGGACAGTGCCCAGATCCCTAACGATTTAGGGCACATATTCTATTTTAAATAGACTGACCATTATTAAATGGTGTCTGACTGCCCTGATCACTACTCTTCTCCACCCTTGGCCCACTATAGAATAAATGACTATGCTCTGCCCCGAGGCCAGCCTTGGTGAGGCTCTTCATCACCAAACAAAAACAAATGTTTTTCTTCCCTCCTCAGCCCAAGTTCATTCAAAAATATAGGGAAACTGGTCAGGGGCTATTTATAGACAATCAGACTCCAATTGTTTGAGACAAAGCAGCCAGGCTCTGTGAGAAGATAACTATTTGGAAGTGCCTTCAGGAATCACAATACAAAGCCCTCTGATTGGTGGACACTGATTTCCTACCCTCTGTTAACAATCCCCAGTTCTGCCTTTGTTCCTTGTTTTCCCAGTTTTAATGTATTCCATTGCACAATAGTAAGGAGGTATCCAAGCTGTGCATTTCAGGGTCATTACTGCAATTCTTGGGAAGTTAAAACCCCCAGCCTTTGACCTTATGCTTTCTAATACCACCTAAGGTGTGACATAATTGCCCACAAATGCACGGTCTGTCATTTCTTATTGCTTAAATGAAGCCCACTTCCACAGCCAGCTAAGAAAAGAGGGGGGTAGATCTCCTGCTATTTGCATCAGCACTTATCCTTGGGAAATGCTGAATCTGGGTACTGAAAGAAAAAGTAAAAATGATGAATTTGTCACCTAATATGGACCACTGCTCTCACTAGACTGCAACTCTGTACATTAATGGAGATTAGGATATAACTTTTTTAATTTGGAGCTTCATTACACAGTATAAATAAAAATAGAGCCTCAACTATATCATCTTTAATTGCCTTTAGACAGAGTGCTGATTGTCTTCCAAATTTGAAACCATGTGTTACTGTGGAGCCAGAGGGTTTGTTCTCCACTTTGAAAGTGAAGTCACAAAAGATAAGTGGGTATCATTTAGGGAGGGCAGGAAGCTGGGTGGTTACAGTCCTTCCAGCTTCCACTTCACCTAAAGCCAATGGATGAAAGCTGTCTTGGCCAACAGAGGAGAGGTCTTCTTAGAACATAAAGCTTTACTTTTTTTTGGGGGGGGGGTGCTGGAGGAGAAGGAATAGGGAGTTAATGTAGCCACCAGTCTTAATGCAAGGATCCTTCTACCTCCAGCTTAGAGCTCCTGTTACCTAAGGATCCACAGAATCCATGGTGCTAACTCACAACCTGGCAGAGACCCAGAGAGAGATGCTGATAGTCAAAGCTGCAGCTGCTGAATCTTTTAGCATCCCTTGATACAACTGATTAAAGCAATTGATCAATACTAAACTTTGAGAGAGAGGAAAAAAAAACAAAAACTAGTGTGGGTATGTTACAGACGACATCCCATGAATAAATAACTCACATAATGGCAGTTGTCTTACTATAAAGCTCATCTATAATTTAGTAAGAATAATGTCCATTAAAAGAACACCTAGTCTGATCACTGCCAAAATAAAGAGTTAATTGGTTTCTATCTTCTGGGAAGTCTCTCAAAATAAGATAAGGAAGAGAAAGTAGATGCATACTGTATATAATGAATGTAAAGCAGCTCCCAGAAATATATACACATCTCTTTCTCTGTCTGGCTGCCATGACTCTTTCTTTCAATAGCATTTCAAATGACATCTTCTGTTCTAGGGCTCAGTAGAAGCCCTTAGAGAAATCTTTTCTTTTTCCACATTGGGATCAAATCAGTAACATAGAAAAAAAAAAAAAAATATATATATATATATATATATAAATTTGCCATGCTTTAAATAACTGGCTTTGCTAAGCACTAAGTAGAGAGAGTGTAAAGTTCTCTTGGGGTTGCAATGTTTTTGCAATATAAATGAAGCATTCTATTCATAAGACACTTCTTTTCATCCCTAGTGGTAGAGAATGGGTCTATGAAAGACCAGGGATCTGGACTGACTTAGACTTGTGTCAGTTGAACTGTTTGTTGGATCCTGGACTTTGTTGGAGAAGTGTCCAAGGACCAATTGGAGAAAAACTAAATCTAGGGTGGGAAACCAGGTATGAAGTCAGGAAAGGAAAAGATCTTCAGATTGAGAGCTGGAAAATCAACTCTCCTTATTTTATAGATAATGATAATAGATGATATCCAGAGACAAATGTCATACAGCTATTACACATCAGACCCTGGAACCCAAACCAAAAATCTCTCTTTTTTTCTCCCTGCTGACTGTGGAGTAGGGTGAAGTGTATCCTTCTAAATCAGACAGAGAAATAGAGACACAAACAAATTAAATATTTTGGCCAAAGTTGACATAAACAGGTGAACATCAGATTGACTCGTTAGCTTTGGCACTTTGTAGAGATGAGACAAGCAATAGAACATATTCTATTGGGACACTAATGATTTATAGTATCAAAATAATTTGACATCTTTGTTAGATTATCAAGAGGAATCAAACTTTCCCCTCACTGGGCAGTTTGCCAGCAGATTCCCCTGAATATTTTAAAGTTTGGAAATCATCCTGGAATAGTACCCCCTCCAAGGACTTCTTAGGGGCAAAAAGTGTCCTTCACATATTATTCACACTTACACTGATGCAGTAATTATCTTAAATAAACTCAAGTATTTTACTAATGTCCTCTAGAAATGCTGTAAGTACCATTTGCTAGTATTTATGACTGGTGATCAAACTGGAGTTAAGGCTATAAATCATTACTCTGAATATAATATTTTTGTTTCATGAAAGTCTGAGCCTTCAACCCCAAAGCAGCAAATCAATCCTCTCCTTATTGAACCTGTCACAGTCTCATCCTTGAGTAGGACCATGTTTATTGCCACTGTCAGCTGCATATTGGAAGATGGTGGGATGGAGAAGAGGAGAATATAAATATAAAGTGAAGAGAGGATGCTTTGAAGGGACAGTTGAACCGAGGAGGATAGTAACACAACGAGGAGGCTTTCACCTTGAGGTCACTGGCTTGATGGCCCATATCTTGACATAGGGATCGGGTTTCTCCATCACCAAGAATCTGGCAGTTAAATGTCACCCTTGTTGAGAGATGCAACAGAATAGGGAAAAGACTCAGTGGGAAGGGAATTGAACTTTCACCCTTTCAACTGACCCCTAAATCACTTTCAATTTCTCCTGGACAAGCCTCTCCATGAAGGAACTGCCTCTGATTATCTTCTAAGGAAAGTTTCAGATACTTGAGATGGGAGCCATTTGCTTGCCTGCTGTGTAGAATGGGGATGTTATAAGTCCCACTGCTGTGTCTCTGACAGATTTCAGAAACCCCCTAAACAAATTTCACATCTCAAGAGGGGGAAAATGCTACTTTTTTAAAGATCTCACAGGGAAATCCTCCTTCAGAGCATAGTCTTTGTGAAAGTAGAATTCCCATGAAACAAAATGAAAAGTGGGGTTTCCGCAATGGCAAAAGTAAAGTAGAAACTTGAGATTATGACTTAGAGAATTCAGGGAAGAAAAGAATGACACTATTTTCTTGTCTCATTGTTGAAAATGGTCATACAACAGTTTAGGTATTTGGTTTTTATTGCAGATACCTGGTTCCTTATTTCCTCTTCTCTCCATTTCCTTTGTCAATAGAGACTGGAAAAGAATAGGGTTTGTCTTCATGGATTTGCTGAAGGAATCCATAGTCACTTTTGCAAGGCTGGCAGGAAAATGTACTAGATGCCACTATTCCCTGTGTCCATGAATCGGATCTAGTTCAAATCATGACAAAATTTTAAAAATGGAAGGACTTTTTCCTGGTTTTCTAGTCTACACACTAAAATAATCCTGAACATAATATATTTGACAAGTCCTCCAACCCCCAATTGATGAATTCCATGGAAGGGGAATCTCTATCTCTTGAGATCATGAGGATGATACTTATACCTAGCTTTGTCATCCACAAACAATGATCAGGAGCAGCTAGGTGGCACAGTGGATTGAGTAGCAACCTTGGAGTTAGGAGCTGAGTTCAAATCTGACCCTAGACACTTAATAATTACCTATCTGTGTGACTTTGGGCAAGTCACTTAACCCCATTGCCTTGCAAAAAGCCAAAAAATAAAAAATAAATTAAAATAAAGTTTTCAAAGTTAGTTCTAAATTACATTAAAAAGAAAAAACAAGCAACGATCAACCACCAATGGACATGTAGTATTTGAGTGTGCCAGATATGAGGTTCCTCAGTATGAAGTAAAAAGGTGCCATCTTTCTCTTCCTTGGCTTTATGAACTAGGGTGGGCAACAATAAATCAGGCACGCTGCTTGCATGTCTTGCTTGTCTTGAAGGTATGTCATCAAAAGATGAAGATTTTTAGACTTATGCAACCTGGGTTGTTTTCTGTACTGCTTCAACTGGCCTAATTGAAATCCTCTGTTAAAAGTGGGGGGAAAAAAAGGATTAAGGAACCATTAAGCTTCGAGTTTTTTTAGGGTTGTACTACAATTATCTGTTTGGAATTCATAGATTAAAAGATAACAACCAATGCCAAAAAAAAAAGAGAGAACCAAGCCCTTCCAATTTGCAAACTTCTTGTTCTTTATTTTTGCTTCCACATGGTTTTAATCTCTACATTTATAACTCAGTGCCCAAGGCTGACCCCCTCTAGCTGTATTAAAATTCAAACACCATTTATGTATTTATAAAAACTAAAGCCAACGTCTTACTCATTTTAATTTGACAGAGAGGATTTCTGTGGCGTTCCTCCTGAAAACGAGTAGAGGCAAAGAGCTAGAGTGAATTGAAAAATGTCCTTGGAGGGAAGATGCTGTCCTTACCATGGGCTTTCTGTGATGTTAGGACAAGTCTTTCACTCTTGCCGCCCATGCCTTAGCTTCTTGTCTTGTAATTGAAGGCAAAACATTTTATGGGGATATTTTATGGATTAGTGCCTCAGTCTATGGCATGTGAAAACCACAAAGTAATCCTCCTTTACGCTCAACTTTTTGTAGACTTCTTATGGAAGCACTGAATTTAGCTTCAGGCCCAGGGACTAAAATAAAATATGGAAAATTTGAAAAGGGTTCAGAAAGAATGATTACAAAAATGAGTCAAGGTTGGGAATGGGGCTCCTTGGGAAAAGATCAACGGAAATAGGCTCATTTAGTTGAAGAAAGAGAAGACAGGCTGGTTCTAGGGTCAAATCTGTGAATTCAGAGCTCTCTTCCAATATTACCCATTTGACCCTGGATAAGTCATAATCTCCTTGGATTCAGTTTCTTTATAAAATTAAGACTTCAGGCTTCAGGTGATTTCTTTGATCTTCTAATTCTTGGCCTATGTGGCCATTATTTTCAAACTCAGTAGGTAGGAATTCTAATTTATGGAATTTTGGTCTGGAACTATCTAAGTATTTATTTTACCAGGATTTTATCTACTTCCCAAGTTTTATATTTTAATGCAATTATCCCTGAATTTCTTCAATGAATATTATTCATCATTACTGTTTGTCAGTCTCTTCAAAACAAACTTGTTAACCTCCAAAAACCATCAGCTTATAAAAAGTACTAACACCAGTATCAAACAACCAAAAAAGGGTATGTTCTCCTTTTAAAAAATAAAATAAGATAAAAAAATTTTTAAACTGAAGTAAATTTATAGAAGCAAAGTGACTTTTTAGCCTACTACCTCCTGAACCTGCCACTGTTTTTCTGTGACTTGTGTCAAACATAGAAACAACTTATTCTGAACCTTGTCATTATTGTACATTTTTTTCCTTTAATTTTTTTTTGCATTCCTTTACCAAAATAAGGTCAAAATGGGTACAGAATTTAGATAAAAAGGGTGATACCAAAGATAAACTAAGACCAAGAAATACTCTAACTAATCTATGGAAAGAGGACAAATTTATGACCAAACGAGAAATAGAGTAATAAATTATAAACTGCAAAATGAATGATTTTGACTATATTAAATTAAAAAAGGTTTGCACTAATAAAATCAATGCTGCAAAAATTAGAAGGAAAGCAAAAAAGCTAGGAAATAATCTTTATACCTGGGAATTCTGATAAAGGTCTCATTTCTGAAATATATAGAGAATTGCATAAAATTTATAAGGTTACAAATCATTACCCAATTAATAAATGGTGAAAGGATATGGACAATTTTCAAATTAAGAAATTAAAGCTATCTTAATCATATGAAAAAATGCTTCAAATCATTATTGATTAGAGAAATGCAAATTAAAACACCTTGAGGTATCAACTCACACCTATCAGATTGGCTAAGATGACAAAAAGGGAAAATAATCAATGTTAGAGAGGCTGTGGGAGGATTCGGGCATTGGTGCATTGCTGGTGGAGTTGCAAACAGATCCAACCATTCTGGAGAGCATTATGGAACTACTTCCAAAGAGAAATAAAACTGCTCATATCTTTTGACCTAGCAATTCCAATTCTAAGTCTATATCCAGAAGAAATCATTAAAAAATGGGGAAAATCCCACATGTTCCAAAATATTCTCAGCAGCTCTTTTTGTAGAGGCAAAGAACTGGAAATTGAGGGGATGTCCATCAATTGAGGAATAGTTAAACAAGTTATGGTACATGAATACTACGGAATATTATTGTTCTATAAGAAAAAATAGTGACAGCTAGGTAGCACAGTGAATAGAGCACTAACCCTGGAGTTAGGAGGATGTGAGTTCAAATCTGACCTCAGACACTTAATAATTGCCTAGCTGTGTGACCTTGGGCAAATCACTTAACCCCGTTGCCTTAAATAAATAAAAGAAAAATTTTAAAAACCACATAAATGGTCAAACTCTAGAGAAGCATGGAATGAATTACAGGATCTGATGCTGAGAAAGGGAGCAGAACCAACAGAACAATGTACATGTTGACAACAACATTGTGAGATGATCAACCCTGATGGATGCAGCTGCTCCCAGCAGTTCAGAGAGCTAGGATAACCCTACTAGACTGACTATGGACAATGTTATCTCCATCCAGAGGAAGAAAAAACAAAACAAAAATCCTTCAGAATCTGAGGAACACTAAATTCACTTTTAAAAAAAAATCTCATATATTTCTTTCCCTTAATCCTAATTCCTCATACCAAAAATGGCTAACTTGTAAAGATGTTTAACACAGATGTATACATACAATAGTAACCTGACTGTTTACCACTGAGAGGCAGGGGTAGGGTGGGGGGGGGAAGGAAAAGTGGAAGGAAATTTTGTAACTTAGAAATATGCAGACATATGGATGAATGTTAAAAAAAACTTTCATAACATGTATTTGGAAAAAAGCAAAACATCAATAAAAAAATAAATTTTTTGCATTCTTAAATGAAATTTGATGACATTTTGAAGTCAAAATGTTTTCCAGAAGAATGCATTTCCAATTCTAACTGAAATTCAGTGGAAAAATTCAGGAATTCCATTTTCAGGCAGCTTATCAGAAATAAATCTAGATGATTCAAGAGAGTTTACTGATCAGATTGGTAGACTTAGAGAATGCTTAATTATGTCTTCTGAAGGAAATTAACCTTTGGCACCTGCTGAAGATGAACTTCACTAATGGAGCTTATCTCAAAATGGCCTGGTTAATCTTCTGGGTTGTATTTCTGAGGGAGGAGCCATAGCTTTGTATCTAACATCCAGAGGGGAGTTTACAGACTTCTTTTTCCAACCTAAAAGTGGAGCAAAACTAAGAGTGGACCAGATACTTGAGATGGAGGAGGTGGTCAGATTCCTGCCCAAGGAGTTATTAATGACTACCTGAGAAATAATATATTGCAGAAGCAGAATTGCTTCTCCCCTGTGACCTGAAAGGAGAGTTCATGGGTAAGGTTGAGTTTCCCTGCCCCAGTCTTGGGTAGGTGTGGTATAATCTCTCAACTACATGCGAATCAAGTGGCAAAATGGTGATAGTTCCTTAGGATTATCTCTTTAGGGCCCATAGGAGAGTTCTAGAATCTGGCATTCTACCTAGAGAATGGGGGGGAAAAAGAGAGTTCTTTGGTCAACATCAGCTTCAGGATTGTCTTGAGAATAACTCAAATTTATAGAGTATTAGGATCTGATCTTCTCTATTTCCTGAGTAGACCATCCATCTGGGCCCCAGAGACAGAAGGAAAATCAGTAAGACACTAAGTAATTAGATGAAGGAGCAAGGGCTTGACATTCCACTTTTATTCTATCTTATTTGGATGGTGTTGGTTCAATGGGATTAGCTTCGCTGTCTATTAGCCCCAGTTATATCTCCAGTCTATGGCTTCCAAACCATTGAGTAGTGATCTGAGTCTAAGTTTCTACATAGAATACATAGAAAAGAAGATTCGGTAAGGAATAGCTAGGTATATTGTATTAGGCCTAAAGAAAGGAAGACTCATCTTCCTGAGTTCAAATCCAACCTCAGACATTTACTATGGGACCCTGTTTGCCTCAGCTTCCTCATTTGTCAAATGAGCTGGGGAAGGAAATGGCAAACTAGTGCAGTAACTTTGCCATGTAAAGCCAGAACAGGTTCATGAAGAGTTGGACATGACTGAAAAAAATAACTAAACAAGATTCAGTGAAATGGCAGGGATATTGATAATAAGGAAAACACTATGATGTTGGAAGACTTTATTGCCATGTGAAAAGGGAGAAGAATCGTATTGATCTGTTATGGGTTGCTCTGACCTCTTTATGCATTTTATTTGCCTGTTGAAAGGCTCTTATGAGCCATTCTATTTTTTCTCTGCATTTCTAAGTGGTAAAATAAAGACTGTCCTGTCTGGGGTATGCATTAAAGAGAATTTGTATGGGATCTATATAGACATAGGCACAAACAATATCCAGAGATTTTTCCCAGATAAACTCGATATAATAAACCAAAGAAAAGAATGAAATGTTTTGGATAGCCCTCAGAACTGGACCCAGCTTGTATAAATTCAGAGCCTGGGGCAATGATCCACACATATTCCTTGAAGTCAGTTACATTTATATATTATATTTTTAAACTTGTTAAAAATAATAAATGGCTTTTTGTTTCCTTTATATAGGCACAGAGGAACAATTTAGATAAACTTTACCACTTCCCAACTTTCCTTCAGACTGACCTTGGAAATGGGATTAGATCATCCAAGTATTAACTCACCCCCAACGGCTTCCAAAGAGCAGTCAATTCTTTTCATGCCAAACCACGCCTCTAAAAATAACTTTCAGAAAGCTATGGAAAGAGCAGGGATATTCTCTATCTGCTGTTAACATGAGTATGTTTTGAGTACTGCATAGATACAAAAAAGACATCAACTTTGGGTTGCTTGAGTAATTAAAGAGACATTTTCTTAATAATAACATAAATTTATGTAGTGTTTAATGTTCTATAGCACTTCACAAATGTAATACTTAATGGACTGCATGCTCATTCGAACCTTGCAAAAGCCCTGTGAAGTAACTACTTCAGGGTTGATTACCCATGTTATACAAATGAAGAAAATGATGCTCAGAAAAGTCAAACCACTGACTCAGGGTCCCACAGGTAGTGAATATCAGAGGCAGGATTTGAACCATCCTGCCTTTCAAGAACCGTATGACTATAAATCTTCAGATTTAAATTGTAATCTCAAGTCAGTTTTTTTAGAGAGCCAATGAGAAAGCACTGGAAAGGTCTTGAGAGAGACTGTTATCCCCAGACTGCCAACCCTAGTAAAGCAGAGCCAAGAAGTCTGGAGAAGATTTGAAGAACTTTAATGTTACTCAAATAGAAATTAAAAAAAAAAACAACAACCCCCCCCCCAAAAAAAGCCAAAGCCAACCCTCCATACTTCTGTCATTGTCTACCACAGTGTGATTTCAGTTAGTCTTAGAGAACCTCATTCTTCTGTGTGACACCCCCAACCATGATGGACAACAAAGATGTAGGAGTACAGAAAAGCTCACGTGACTTCTTTGTTATTCACTTCTCTTTCCAAGAATATTGGTCCATTCTTCCTTACTCACTTCATGTCTTTTGCTTGTCTTCACAGTTCTTGTGCCTTTCAGAGGACAAAATAATGAATCAATTTGGTCAATCAATTCAGTCAAAGTAACTGGCAGCTCAATGGGGGGGAAATCAAAGTAACTGTCTGAATTGACTGGTTGTTTCACTCACTTCCCTGGCAGACTCAGTCAAATCAGGAGCCTTGTGTCTCCTATTTAGAGTTCTTTGGGGGTAAGGACCTTTCCTCATTCTGTTATCATCTTGCTATTTTTATCTAGCCTAGAGTTGGTGGTACTCTTTGGACATGAAATGATAGTGATTGTCCAGACCTGCTGTAATTACAACTTGTTCTGCCTAAAAAATGAGAGTAGTTTTTGTTAAGTAGATTTGTTTTATGCCGCATGTTTACATTTATCTAAAGAAATACAAATAGCTTTGAAAGTACCTGTTATCTCCAGGGATCCTCATGGAAATGAGGTGCTGTGTCTCACAAGGAGCTCTTGGCAAACGTTATTTGTAAAACAAAAAAAAAAAAGAATCCATATGGTGCACACCATCTCTCAAAAGAAAAAAAAATAAGGCTTTCTTTGCTCAGGAGCCTTTAGGGGAAACTAAAGTCAAATCACAAGGAACAAATGTGCTATTTTAATTTTGGCCTCACAACTTCCTTTCCTGGATGGGTCTCAATCTCGGATAAATAGCAACCTCCCAACCAGAGAGCCTTCTAGAAACTCAGTGGGATCCTGGGAGATACGTTCAGCCCTGGCCAGCATGACCTTGAAGCAAGACAGGTGATCTCAGATGAGGGTAATGGAAATTCTGAGTAGTTCGGGAGGCAGGCGTAAACTTCCCGCCACCAGAGGAAATTTTCGCAGCCCTCCCTTGCCCTAGCTTCTTGGAGGCACCTGCTCCCACAATGGAAGGACCCATTATTGTTCAGCAGATGGTACTGTAGATCACCATAGACTTCCTAACAGCTGTGAAATGTGTATTCCATTCCTGATGCTTAGTATGGCAAGGACGTTAGTGAAGTAAATTGAAAGCTTGCATCCAGCTAGGACAATTTGTCAGTCTTCATTATGGCAAGCTGTGTGGTAGCACCACTGGAGTTAAGGGTCAGTGTGGCTTCCAATTAAAACTCCCTATTTAAGGCGGATTTATGTTTGGTCCATTTCAAAATACATCAGGCTGCAACTTATCATTTAGGCTGTCAACTTGGAAGTCTTTCTTTTTTTTCTTTTCTTTCCTTTTTTCTTTTTTTTTTTTTTTGAGTAAAGGGCTTAAAGGCCATTAATTTATTTCAAGTTGTAAAGGTATTAACGAATGCATAAAAAATCCCAAGAAAAACAAAATAGCAACCTCATCCAGATGTTTTCTCAACTTACTGAATGCATTCAAAAAAGCAAGGAGGGTTTAGAGACTCTTTGTCCCACACATGGGGTATTTCTACTTTTAATATGTTTACCATGGGAACGCTGTGGTGAAAGGAAAGGACAGACTACTTTTTTAGAGGATGCTCAGAATTCATGTGTTGGGAATTTTGAACAGAGCCCAAGTCATTTGGTGGGAGAGTTCCGTTAACTCAAGGCAAAAACATAACTTCCTGTTCTTGAGAAGGGAAATACACACACATCCTTATCCATATATTTGAAATATATTCAAATCTCATGTGTAACTTAAAAGCTTACATGCATGTGAGTTATTATCATTGTTATTATTGTTATTGATAAAGTTCAAGGACCTTGGACATCAAAATGGTCTCTCAATGTAACATTTGAATGATGTAAGCACAAATGAAGCAATAACATATGGAAGAAATTTCCCTTATCATACCTGTGGTTTAAAAAAATTAAAGAGAAAAGGGAAAAAAGGGGATTGGCAAAATAGATCCAAGGTCTTCTGGCCAAGTTAAATCGGAGGGGAAAACCCTGAGATAACCTTTGCTTTACAAATGAGAGCAAGAGGGAGGGTAGGAGGAAGAAAAAAAACAGGAGAGGAATTTGTCTCCTGCCAAGGGGGAACCTAAAAATATCAAATACAAAATGTCTTGACTAACAGATCTTTTGTTAAGATCTCTATCTTTGGCTTCCCTTTAATCTTTTTTTTTTTTTTTAACAAGGGCTCATTAGCAGCTCCCAGGCCAGGTTTGGAGAACAATAAAAAGCACCCAGTGTTCCTTATTTCTTTTTTGATAACCTTATGTCCTTTCTTTCCCGCTCCCCGCCCCCCAATCCTACCCCCTTCCTCTCAGTTCACCCAAGAATTAAAGTTTTGTTAGGTCATATACCATCCACTTTGGTATATGCATTAGATTGGAAAAACTAGCTTTGCCAGAGGTGCAGTACCCTTCTGCTATTAAAATTCAGAGCTCTCCTAGGAACTGTTGACCTGCAGTCAGAGATGCTACAATGCCTCCCCAGAGAATAGAAGCTTCTCGAGTGAAGGAAGTGTTCCAATTTTTGAAATCTTCAGTCTTCCCAGTTATCTAGTATATACTAAGTATTTGTCAATTTATCCATTGGGTACTCTGTGTAGATATGAGTCCTAGTGCCCAGTGCCCCCAGGATCAAAGCTATATGATGGTCTGTAGGGAGTTCAAAGCCTTTCTAACCTTGACCCTCCCTTTCACTTTCCAATTTTCTAACATCTTCCCCACTGTTCAAACCAGCCCTCCTAGACTTCGACCCAGTTTCTTCACTTTTCCCTCCCTTGAGGTACTTCCACTGTGTTCAAAAAGAAATGGATGAGGAGAAACAGAGACAGAGAAACTCAGAGCATTTTCTCTGCCTCCACATCTCTTCCTCATGGATTCCTTGGCTTACTTTCAATTCTAGCTAAAATGTCACTCTACAATTCTTTCTTGATCCCTTTGATGCTAGATCCTGTCCTCTCTTGATAGTCTCCAATTTATCCTGAATATGTCTCATTGGAATATAGCTGTTTCAAATGTCTCCTTCTTTACATGTTGAGTTCCTTGAATGCAGGGATTGTCTCTGTTTTTCTTTATTTTCCCACTGCTCAGCACATAGCTTAGCAAATAGAAGGTGTTTAATAAATGCTTGCCAACTGAGAAGAAAATGAAGAAATTCTGGAAGCCAAATTTCTTAGAAATTCAGATTTTAATTTTTTAATTTGTTTTGAGGCAGTGGTGATGTTGGAATCTTACTCCTTTCTGTTCATTCCCTAAGCACTAATCAATCAATCGACAATCATTTATTAAGCTTCTACTGTGTGCCAACTACTGTTTAACTCTTCAAAGAGGCACACCAGTGCTTACATTTCTAATTCAAGGGTTATTCACCTAAGGTTCATGTAGTCTACAGACACAGTCCAAACATCTATAAATTTGGATGAGGGGAAAAAAATTACAGCTTTATTTTCATTACCTTCTAACTGAAAGGCAGCATTTCTGTTAACTATGAATGGAGGCTTTAAACTAGCATTCTAAGAAGGGGCTCCATAGATTTCACAGACTGACAAAGGGGTCAATGCCACAAAAATAAAAAGATGAGGAGAGATAGAGAAGACACATACAGACATACATACAGAGAGAGAGAGAGAGAGAGAGAGAGAGAGAACAAAATAAAATTTAAAACTCCTTTATGGACAAGAGGGGAGAAAGGGCTCCTCTTTACTTCCCAAACAGGAAATAATCAATAATTAGAGTTTAATCAAAAGAATATTGGGTTCAAAGTCAGAAAATAATGGATTCAAATCCTGGTTCTGATACTTGGAAGTCATCTTTTTGAAGCAGTTTCCACATTGACAAAATGTGCCAGTAGTCATAAAACTTGTATTTTACTATTTTGCTGAAAATCAAGTGCAATAGATTTTAAGCCCTTTGTAAACCTTAAAATTGAATAGTTTTTTGCTGTTCAGTTGCCTCAGTCGTGTCTGACTTTTTGTGACCCCTTCTGAGGCTTTCTTTTTTTTAAATTATATTTTATTTTATTTTTCCGATTACATATTATGAAAGTTTTTCAACATTCATCCACATATATATATGCTTATTTTTAAGTTATATGATTTTTCTCCACCCTCCCTCCCCTCAGGACAGTCAGGTGAATATTGTACATACACATTTATGTTAAACATGTTTACAGATACATTTTTGGTATGAGAAATTAGGATTAAGGGAAAAGGAAGATTCCATGAGATAGGAAAGAAATACATAAGAGAAATTTTTAGAAAGTAGTGTTCATTCAGATTCTGTAGGGGTTGTTGTTTTATTTTGTTTTTCTTCCTCTGGATATGGATAGTATTGTCCATAAAAGGTTTCCCTGAGTTGTCCTAGCTCTCTGAACTACTGAGAGGAGCTGCTTCCATCAAGGTTGATCATCTCACAATGTTGTTGATGTCTACATTGTTCTCTTGGTTCTGCTCCCTTCATTCAACATCAGATCCCATAACTCATTCCATGCTTCACTAGAGTCTGACCATTCAGGATTTCTTATAAAACAATTGTATTCCATAATATTCATGTACCATATTTTATTTAGCCATTCCTCAATTAATGGGCATCCCCCCAGTTCTTTGCCACTCCAAAAAAAAAGCTGCTATGAATATTTTGGAACATATGGGACTTTTCCCATTTTTTATAATTTCTTCTGAATATAGATCTGATATTGGAATTGTTGGATCAAAGGGTATGATCAGTTTTATTTCTCTTTGGGTATAGTTCCATATTGCTCTCCAGAATGGTTGAATTAGTTCACAATTACACCAGCAAAGCATCAATGTCCCAAACCTCCCACAACTACTCCAACATTGATTGTTTTCCCTTTTTATCATCTTAGACAATCTGATAGGTATGAGGTAATACTTCATAGTTGTTTTACTTTGCATTTCTCTAATCAGTAATGATTTGAAGCATTTTTATGACTATATATATGGCTTTAATTTCTTCATTTGAAAACTGTCTGTTCATATCCTTCGACCATTTATTAATTGGGAATGACTAGTAACCTTATAAATTTTTGATGCAATTATCTGTATATTTTAGAAAGTAGACCTTTATCAGAACCCCTAGTTGTGAAAATCATTTCCCAGTTTTCTGTTTTCCTTCTAATTTTTGCAGCATTAGTTGTATTAGTCCAAACCCTTTTTAATTTACTATAGTCAAAATCATCCATTTTGTAATTTATAATGTACTCTTGTTTGGTCATAATTTATAATTTATATAATTTATAATGTTTTTAGCTTGGTCATAAATTTCTCCCCTTTCCATAGATCTGACAGATAGAATATTTCTTGTTCTGTTAATTTAGTTTATGGTGTTGTACTTTATTTTTAAATCCCATAGCCATTTTGATCTTATTTTGGTATAGGCGGTGAGATGTGGATCGAGGACTGATTTTTGTCATTCTGTTTTCCAGATTTCCCAACAACTTTTGTCAGATAATAAGTTCTGATTCCAGAAGCCGATGTCTTTGGGTTTGTCAAACAACAGATTACTGTCGTCATTTACAACTGTTTCTTTTGAACCTCTCCTAATCCACTGATCTACTACTCTATATCTTGGTACCAGGCACTTTTGATGAATGCTGCTTTACAGTATAGTTTTAGATCTGGTAGAGCTGGGCCACCTTCCTTTACATTTTTTATCATTTCCCTTGATATTCTTGACCTTTTGTTGTTCCAGATGAATTTTGTTACTATCCAGCTGATGTTTTCTTGACAAAGATACTAGAGTGGTTTGCTATTTCCTTCCTTCTTCAATTTTACAGATGAGGAACTGAGACTGAGTGTTCTTACAGCTAATAAGTGTCCATGGTTGGATTTGAACTCAGGAAGAGAGGTCCTTGACTCTAGGCCTGGCTCTTTATCCACTGTGCCACCCATCCAGTCTTTAAGAAATCCCTAGCACTTATATAGGGTTTAAAGGTTTGTACAGCAAAGCAAAACATTAAAACCTCATAATGACATATATGGGAGGTGCTATTATTTTTCCCATTTATATAGATGAACAAACTGAGATGGGGAGAGTTTCAGTTTCTAAGTGACTTGTCTAGTGCCATTCAGCTAGTAAGTATCTAAAGGTAGAATTTGAGTTCCGGTCTTCTTGGCTTCCAAGATCAATTCTGGGCACAGAACCACCTAGATGCCCAAACCATAGAGATCTATGTGTGTAAAGGAATTTCAAGTCATTACTCACAGCTTGTCTGTCTGTCTGTCTCTCTCTCTCTCTCTCTCTCCGCCCCCCTCTGTCTCTCCTCATCTATTTATTTTTGTAGCATTTACCCCTTCATCCATCTGTGAAGTCTATACAGCCTCTTCTCAGAATGGTGATTTGTAGCCTCCATTCATAATCACATATGAATCCAGAGATTCATGATTATATAGGTAATAAATGACAGAGCCAAGATGTAAATGTAGGTCTTGGGCAGATTGGTGGTGATGTTGATAGAGTGCTAGTCCCAGAGTCAGTGAGTTCAAAATCCAGCCTCAGGTAAAGTCACCAAATGGGTGACTTTGGGCAAGTCCCTTAAACCAGTTTGTCTGTTTCCTCATCTCTAAAATGAGCTACAAAATGAAATGGTAAACTACTCCCAAATATTTGCCAAGAAAACCCCCCAAAAGGGTCACAAAGAGTTAGACAAGCCTGAAAAACAACTGAACAACAACACTTTGAGATTCTTAGTTTGGCTTCCTTTCCATTGTAACATACTGTCTCCCAGATGAATCATCTAGCAGAAAAATATAGCCACATTGCCATTGATAAACCCAGGGCTGAGCACTGAGATAGTCTGTATAAAAGGTCTTGAAAGGCTTCTAAAATTGGACAAATGATTTCAAAATTCTGTTTTCTTTCTGGAAAAGGATGTTCTGGCTCTCCGACTGCCTTACCACCACAACAGAAATATGTTAAGTAAGCAAATATATACAAAGAAATAAAAACCAGCCCAAATAGTCTCCAGTTTTCAGGCAATCCTCAGGGGTCATTATAGGACTGTGGGCAAGAAAAGCTTACCTTCAGGATGCTATATTTGCAAAAGTCAAGTTCTTTGGCCAGGGAACAGAGGGAGAAGTGAAGGATACTGGGAAAGTGTGTGTGTGTGTGGGGGGGGTGTTGTACAAATGAGTCTAATTTTCCTTTTAAGGTGAGGTTTTGCATTTTAAAAGTCCACTGAAATAAAACTGAGCTCCTCCACAAGCCAGCGATCAAAGATTTTTTTATCAAATGGAAAAGGACTTTTTTTTTAAAGTGTCAGTAAATAGGGTTCTCAGTCAGAACTATCTTAACAGGGAGTTGAGCCAGATACATTTGGTAAGAATAGAAAATATTTTGACCAGTCAGTCTTTTTTTTTCTTCTGTCCAGGCAGAGGAAATGAGTCAGCCGATTAAGGGTGCAGAAGCAGGGGATGTCGTTGGTATTACCCTGCCTAAGACCCAAGAGAACAGTTGGGTTTCTGAGATATCAGCACCAAACTGTCTCATCAATCTAGGTTTTAGCAGGAATCCAATGGCAGGACTGCAAGATGAAAGCAAGAATGAGGCAGGGATGCCTGTGGCAAAGTCTTCACAGCAACTGGGAGGACCAGAGAAGAATGAGGCTGATTGGTAATAAAAGAGCCTGGAAAAGTTGGAAATGGGCTTTTCCTACAGCATGATCTTGATAAACAACCCAGATCATTGTCTCAGTTTCTGCCTCTGATTGATAAGTGTGACTTGAGAATGTGCTTCAGAAGATAAAACAGCAGCTTTGCTAACTGCAATGTGTGATCTATGGGTAACACCAAAACATCCAGGTTTCCTCAGATAAATACTTTCCCAATATCATTCACTACTTCTTCTGTTCCCTGGTCATATATTTTATTCACAAATATGATCTCTTGAAGATAGGGCTCTCTTACCCACCTGTAATAACCCTTAAGGATAATTCCTGTTAAAAATAAAGGAATCAGATGAAAAATCCCTGTATTGACTATAGAGGAAAGCGATTACATTAAGGTAGATGTTGAGGCCTCAGGAATAGAGGAGTTTAGATTTAAGAACTGAGGGTTTGGATCTCAACCCATCCACCACCCACCACTCTCTCCCTTTCTCATTCTCTCAATAGTTATTTCAAAGGTATAGCAAAAACAAATGTACAATTACTTTTATTTTTCTCCAAAAACCATGGAAAGCAAGCAGGAATAATCTTCCCTTACAGGATATTAATCTCAAGAAATCCACTCAAAATTAAGCTTAATTCCTACAAAGCACTGAGTCTACCAAGTTCACATCCAAGATGTCACAATCATGTTGGTTGAGTCCTCATCTCACCTTCTCTGGATCAAGTCCAATAGATCATTCTCAAGGTTCTCAAAACACTAGTGCTAGGTTGGCTGCAAAATCCAGTCTGGATTCCTCACTTCTTTAGTTCAATCCTCTGATTTTTCAAAACTCAAAAATAAGAGACTTCATTCATCTTAAACAGGAAAAAAACACAGCCATAAAAGACTTAAGACTGAATGGTCTCAGTGGGGAGAAGACCCCCAAGGCTGAATCCAGCCACAGAGTAGCCAAAGAACTGAGGCAAGAAAACTCCTTCTTCTCTTTTTTTACAGATAAAGATGCCAAGAGAACATAAATGATTTGCCCAGGGTTGAATAGGAATTGACAG
This sequence comes from Macrotis lagotis, assembly GCF_037893015.1. Taxonomy (NCBI): domain Eukaryota; kingdom Metazoa; phylum Chordata; class Mammalia; order Peramelemorphia; family Peramelidae; genus Macrotis; species Macrotis lagotis. The sequence continues at coordinate 72,042,472 of NC_133664.1, read as the reverse complement.
GAAAGATTTGAAACCAGGTCCTCAGATACCAGAGCCAGGGCTCTTTCCAAAGTTTAGATCCTTAGCCAAACTTTTCTAGGAACAGAGATGTAAGAGTTATATTTAAACTTTACATCTTTCAGTATTCATACCATTGGTCACTGATTCCTCTGTCAGCACAGGAGTGGAGAAAGAATGTGGAAGAATTGAGAATTTAAAGGTGATTGGTCTCTTACATATATCATAACTTCTTCTTGGGCTGGTTCCAGTCTTGGAGGAAGGTCCATATTGATGATTTAGTAACTTTGATCCAAACCAGATTTCTCTCATTGGGATGTGACTTGGTAAGATTTATGTCCTACAAAAAAAAGGATCTGGAGGCTCTTTTTTAAAGCTTAAAGAACACAGTTCAGGATATGGGAAATAAAATAGTGAAAAGACAATAAAATATCAATGGAAGAAAAGGTAAGCAAAGTCATTTTAATAGAATTTAGTGAGGAAAGCAGAAGAGAGGCTGTTTGTTGATGATTCATAGTCATATTTCTAAAACTATGGGAAAATCTGTTCTCTTTCAATCCCAATATCCAGACCTTCCTAAAAATTATATTATGATAGAAAAATAAAAGCCTGAGGTAAAGGTTGTTGTTATTCTGAGAATTTGGTTAAATTAATTAGTCAAATTGTACACAGCTTTGCCAGTATCCTTCATTTTTTCCCTCTGTTCCCTAGCCAAAGAACTTGGCTTTTGCAAAGCACATGAATTTGGATTCATAGGTCTCCAGTTCAAATCCCAACTCTCCCACTTCATAGCTGAATGCCCTTAGGAAAGTGATTTAATCACACTGAGCCTCAATCCTCATCTGTAAAATGAAATGAGACTAGATAGGCTCAGTGTTCATAGCACAATGTTCTACAAGGATATGAAGACAATCTTTGTGCTTTACTTATAGCTTTAATTATTTTCAACAGTACAGATGATTCCAAAAGTTTTCATCCTAGTTCTGACTAGAAATATCTATTCCTTTTCTAACTATCTGTTGGAATTTTCCATCTAAGAATTAATCAACACCCATTTATTATTGATATGGTGGATCAGAAAAACTCATCTTAATGAATTTAAAATCCGGTCTCAAACCCTTACTAGATTTGTGAACTCTTGGGCAGAGTCACTTAACTCTGTTTACCTCAGTTTCTTCATCTCTAAAATGAGCTGGAGAAGGAAATCACAAGTCACTTCAGTATCTTTGCCAAGGAAACCCCAAATTGGTCACAATATGTCAGATACAGAAAAAAAATCTGAACAAATATTATTACAGGCACTATGCTAACTACTGATAATACCTAAACAAAATAAAAATAGTTCCTGCCCTAAAGGAGCTCACAGTCCAGTGGGGGAACTGAAACCACCGAAACCACTATGAATAACAAGATATGAACAGATAAATTCCCCCCTCAGAGGGAAGGCACTAACTTGAAGGAGGATCAGAAAATGCTTCTTATAAAAGGTAAGATTTTAGCTGGGACTTAATGGAACCAGGGGACAGATGAAGAGGGAGAAATTCTAGGGATAGAAATGCCTAGAAATTTCAACCAGTAAAAATGCCCAGAATCAAGAAATGGAGTATCTTGTTTGAGGGATCCTAAGGAGGCAAGTGTCACTGGATCCCAGGTTATATAGAAGGGATTAAGGTATAAAAAAAATTGGAAAGGCAGGAGTGGGTTAGACATACTTTGTATGTCAAACAGAGGATTTTATACTTGATCATTGCTGTTGATGGGGAGGCTCAAGAGGGTTTGTTGATAAGACCTGCTCTTGAAGGAGATCAATTTTACAACTGAATGGAGGATGGACTAGAGTGGGGAGGGGACTGAGGCTCAGAGATCAATCTATTGTTTATTGCAATAGTCCAGCTGTGAGGTGATAAGGACCAGCACCAGGATGAAGGCAGTATCAGAGGAGAGAAGCAGCAGGTGTGTGGGAGAGATGAGATGAAGATAAAATTGACAGGACTTGGCACCAAATTGAATATGGAGGGTGAGAAAGAGTATTGAGGAAAAGATAACACCTTGGTTATGGATGTAGATGACTGGTGGTATCCTCCACAATAACAGGAAAGTTCAGAAGATGAGAAGGCTATGGTGGAAAAAAGACACCGAGGGTGTTATTAAAATTAACTGCCAACACTTCAAAAATCTATTCATAAATTTCTGATTCCTGTGCCTCAAAAATTGTGTCTCTCCCTTCAATCAACATTAAAATTCAATTAAATCAATATTTATTAAGCACCTGGTAAGGTGCAATTTTTTTTATTTCTGTTGATTACATACTCTTCTTCCAATGTCTTCTTTGACTTTTCCTTATACCTCATTCCCTACCCTCTCCCCCTACACACATATACGTCCCATATTTATCAAGTCTTATTGATTCTTCTCTCTGCAATGTCTCTGAAATCAAACTCTCTACTTCTACTGTCACTTTTAAAATTACAGTTAAAATCATCATCTTTCTAACCATGTCAATTCCCCACTCAAAAAAACCTTTAGTTCCCAGTGCCTGCCAAATGAAATATATTAAGTATTCAAAAATCCTCTAGTTTATATGTATACAAACATACATATATGTATATATCTACATATAAATATATATGTATTACATATGCATAGACTATTAAAGTCTATCTATTCTGGTTTTGAAACTTAAAATCTAGTCTTCCAAGATTAAGAGTATGTACCAGTCTGTCCTTGATGTCACCCCTTGATGGTTCATGAATTCTAAAATGGAATAATGACTTCTTCCCAAGCTTCCTCATTGATAAGCAACACATCCAGAATAGCAGGAAACAAGCAATAAAGTATTGTGTGCTAGACACTGTACTGAGTACTTGACTAATATCTCTTTCCTTATCTCACTGTTTCAAGGATCAAACTATAACAAGACAAATTAAGAATTTCTCAGTTGCTCCAATTATAAGTGTCAGCAAGTGTGTGGATAATTCAGGCTACTCATCAGTACTATATGCTGTCAGATACTAACAGTACGTTCTATCTCCAAGCACTTATTTATTTTTTTTCTTATTTAATTTTTTGTTCTAATTACATGCAAAGGTAATTTTCAACAGTCATCCACTATGAGTTCCACATTTTTCTACCATTCTCCTTCCCTGCCCTCCCCAAGGCTGCAAACAATCTAGTAAAATACTTACAGTAGTGTATAACTATTTCCATATTAGTTATATTGTGAAAGAGGAATTGGAACTAAAGGGAAAAAACATGAGAAAGAAAGAAAAAACATATAAAAGAAGTTCTAAAAGATGAACATAGTATGCTTTGCTTTGCATTCAGACTCCATAGTTTTTTCCTCTCTGGATGTGGATGGCATTTTCATTACAAATCTCTTAGGATTGTCCTTGATCTGCTAAAAGGAGCTACATCCATCATAGTTGATCATCTCACAATATTGTTGTTAATGTCTACAGTATTCTCTTGGTTCTGCTCACTACTTCAGTCAGTATCAGCCTCATACCTTTCCATGCTTTTCTAAAGTCCAGCCACTCATGACTTCTTTCTTTTTTTTTAGGTTTTTTTTTTTGCAAGGCAAATGGGGTTAAGTGGCTTGCCCAAGGCCACACAGCTAGAAAATTATTAGTGTCTGAGGTCAAATTTGAACTCAGGTACTCCTGACTCCAGGGCCAGTGCTCTATCCACTGTGCCACTTAGCCGCCCCTCACTCATGATTTCTTACAGAATAAGAACTGTAATAAATATTTTTGTACATATGGGTCTTTTCCTGTTTTTATGCTCTTTGGAGTACAGTCCTAGTAATGGTATTATTGTATCAAAAGGTTTGCGGTTTTATTGCTCATTGGGCATATTTCCACATTGCTCTCCAGAATGGTTGTATCAGTTCACAATGCCACCAACATTGCATTAGTATCCTAATTTTCCTATATCCTCTCCAACATTGATCATTTTCCTTGTTTGTTATCTTAGGTATGAGATGGTTCCTCAGAATTGTTTTAATTTCCATATCTTTAATCAATAATTATTTGGAGCATTTTTTCATATGACTAGAGATAGTCTTAATTTCTTCATCTGAAAATTGCCTATTCATATCCTTTGGCCACTTATGAATTGGAGAATGACTAATAATCTCATAAATTTGATCCAGTTCTATATGTTTTAGAAATGAATCTTTTATCAGAAACACTAGCTGTGAATTGTTTTCCAGTTTTCTGCATCCCTTTTAATCTTGGTGCATTGATTTAGTTTGTGCAAAATATTTTTAATTTAATGTAGTCAAAATCATCTATTTTGCAATTTATAATGTTCTCTATCTTTTGTTTGGTCATAAATTTCTCCCCCTCTCCATAGATCCAACAGATAGATTATTTCTTATTCTCTTAATTGGTCTGTGGTAACTCCCTTTATGTCGAAATCCTGTACTAATTTTGATCTTATTTTGGTATAGGTTGGGAGATGTGGGTCTAACCCTAGTTTTTGTCAAATTATTTTCTAGCTTTCTCAGCAATTTTTGTTGAATAGTGAGTTATTAGCCCAGAAGCTGATGTCTTTGGGTTTGTCAAACAGTAGATTACTATAGTTATTCACTATTTCTTTTGTACCTAATCTATTCCACTGATCCATTCCTTGTGTTTTTAACTAGTACCAAGCAGTTTTGATGACTGCCACTTTATAATATAGTTTTTTCATTAATTCCTTTGATATTTTTGACATTTTGTTGCTCCCAAAGAATTTAGCTACTAGTTTTCCTAGCTCTGTAAAATAGGTTTTTGATAGTTCGAATGGTATGGCACTAAATCATTTAATTTGGGTAGGAATTGTCAGCCTACCAATGAGCAATTGACATTTTTTCCAGTTATTTAGATGTAACTTTGTGTGAAAACTATTTTGTTATTGTGTTCATATAGTTTCTGGATCTGTCTTAGAAGGTAGATCTCTGAGTATGTTATCTTGCCTTTAAATGGAATTTCTCTCTTTCTATCTTTTTCTGGGTTTTGGGGTAATATATAGAAATGCTAATGATTTATGCTGCTACTTTGCTAAGATTGTAATTATTTCAAGTAGTTTTTTTAAATTGATTTTCTAGAGTTCTGCACCTCATATCTGCTGAGTGAAAGTTTTGTTTCCTCATTGACTATTCTAATTCTTTCACTTTTTCTTCTCTTATTGATAAAGCTAACATTTTAATACAATACAATGCTGAATAGTAATAGTGCTAATAGAAATCCTTGTTTCACCCTTGATCTTATTTGAAATGCTGCTTGTTTACCCCATTGCATATAATGCTTGCTGATGGTTTTAGATAGATACTGCTTAGCATTTTAAGGAAAACTCCATTTATTCCTATGTTCTCTATTCCTATGCTTTTAATAAATAGGAATATTTTTTCAATATCTATTGAGATAATTACAATTAATTTTCTTATTGATATGGTCAATTATGTTGATTGGTTCCTAATATTGAACCATTCCTGTATAACTGGTATAACTGTATAACTTTTTTTTCTGATCATAGTGTGCATTCCTAGAAATAATTTGTAATCTCTTTGATGCAAAAATTTTAAATACAATTTTAGCAATGTTCATTAGAGAAATTGGCTTATAATTTTATCTGTTTTGGCTCTTCCCTGGTTTAGGTATTAGTACTATGTATGACAGTAAAGAAATTTGGATTTTTTTCAAATAGTATATTAATTCCAAAAGAATTGGAATTTTGTTCTTTAAATGTTTGATAGAATTCACTTATAAATCCATCTGGCCCTGGAGAATTTTTCTTAGGGATTTTATTGATAGTTTCTTCAATTTCTTTTTCTGAAATGGGGTTATTTAAATATTTTATTTCCTCTTCTTTTAATCCAGGTAGTTTATATTTTTGTAAATATTCATCCATTTCACTTATTTTGTCAAATTTCCTGTAAATATTCATCCATTTCTCTTATTTTGTAATAAGAGAGTCAGGAGTACCTGAGTTCAAATCCATTCTCAGATATTTAATAATTACCTAGCTGTGTGGCCTTGGGCAAGCCACTTAACCCCATTTACCTTGCAAAAACCTAAAAAAAAAAAAATACCATTTCCTGGCATAAAATTAAAACATCTCTGAGGTACCAACTCACACCTCTCAGACTGGCCAATATGACCAGAAAGGACAATGATTAATATTGGAAGTGATGTGGGAAATCTCTGGAGAAAAATTTGGAATTATGCCAAAAAGGTAACAAAAATGTGCATACCCTTTGATCCAGTAATACCACTACTGGGTCTATACCCTGAAGAGATTACAAAAAAGGGTAAAAACATCATCTGTTCAAAAATGTTCATAGCAGCTCTGTTTGTGGTGGCAAAGAAATAGAAACTGAGGGAATGACCATCAATTGGGGAATGGCTTAACAAACTATGGTATATCTATGTGATGGAATACTATTGTTCTATTAGAAACCAGGAGGGATGGGAATTCAGGGAAGCCTGGAAGGATTTGTATGAACTGATGATGAGCAGAACCAGAAAAATACTTTATACCCTAATAGCAACATGGGAGTGATGATCAACCTTAATGGACTTGCTCATACCAACAGGGCAACAATCAGGCAAATTTTGGCATATCTGTGATGGAGAATGCCATCTGTATCCTGAGAAAGAATGTGGAGTTTGAACAAAGACTAAAGACTATTACCTTTAATTTAAAAAAAAAAGTGTTGTCTTATGTAATTCTGCTATATCTCATACTATATGTTTCTTCCTTAAGGATTTGATTTCTCTCTCATTACATTCAACTTAGATCAATACATACTATGGGAATGATGTAAAGAGTAACAAACTGTCTTCTGTGGGGGTTGGGGAGAGGGAAGCAAGATTGGAGGAAAAATTATAAAACTCAAAATAAATAAAACCTTTTTAAAATGGAAAAAAAACCAAATTTCCTGTCATACAATTGGGTAAAATGGGTCTGAATTGTTATTTCTTTAATTTTCTCTTCATTGGTGGTAAGTTCTCCTTTTCATTTTTGTCCCTAGTAATCTGATTTTCTTTTTCTTTTTTTTAGATATATTAAAGTTTTATCTATTTTATTATTTTTTCCATAAAATTGACTCTCAGGTTTATTTATTAGTCCAATGTGGTTTTTTTTTTTTACTTTCAGTTTTATTCATTTCTCCTTTGAGCCTCAGAATTTTTAATTGGGGACTTCTGTTCTTCTTTTTCTAGTATTTTTTAGTTGCAAGTGTAATTCATTGATGCCTTATTCATATAAGGATTTGAAGATATAAAATTTCCCCTAATAACATCACAATAGTTTTGGAATGATAATTCCTTATTGTCATTGTCTTTTTTTTTTAGTGTTTTTGCAAGGCTTTTGCAACTCTTTTGCAAGGGTTAAGTGACTTGCCCAAGGCCACACAGCTAGGTAATTATTAAGTGTCTGAGGCCCGATTTGAACTCCTGACTCCAGGGCCAGTGCTTTATCCACTGCACCACCTAGCTACCCTGTCATTGTCTTAGATGGAATTGTTGATTATTTCTATGATTTGCTGTTTGATCTACTCATTCTTTAAAATTAGGTTATTTAGTTTCCAATTAATTTTTAGTTTACCTTTGCATGGCCCTATATTACATTTAATTTTTATTGCATCATGATCTGAAAAAATATGCATTTAATAGTTCTTCTTCCTTTCTGCATTTGATTGTGAGTTCTTATGCCCTTTTATATGGTTGATTTTTATATAGTGCCATGTACCTCAGAGAAAAAGATATATTCCTTTCTATCTCCATCCAATTTTCTCCAGAGATCTATTATATTTTTTCTTTTCTTTTTAAATTCTGTTCACCTTCTTAATTTCATTCTTGTTTTTGTTATGGTTAGATTTATCTAATTCTGAGAGAGGGAGATTTAGGTCCCCTACTAATAGTTTTGCTGTCTATGTCTCCCTTTGACTTGTTTAACTTCTGTAAGAATCTGAATACTATACTACTTTGTGCCTTTATGCTTAATAATGCTATTACTTCTTTGCCTATCATGCCTTTTAAGAAACTGCAGTTTCTTTCCTTATCCCTTTTAATGAGATCTACTTTTTCTTTTGCTTTGTCTGACATGAAGATTAATTCCTTTGCTTTCTTTTACTTCATCTGAAGCATATTATATTCTGCTTTTCCCCTTTTCTTCTCCCCTTCTCCTTTTCTTTTAAACTTTTACTTTAACTTTAATTTACCTTTACTTTTACTTTGACCCTCCTAGTTCCTTCTCCTTTCTTTTTCCTTCTCTCCCATCCTCCCTCTTCCCTGTAAGTTAGGATAAATTTTTAAATCTAATTGGGAATGTATGCTATTCTCTCTTTGGACCAAATCTGAGATGAGTAAATTTACTCATTGTTCACATCCTCCCTTCTTTCCCTCTATTTTAATAGACTTTTGTGCTTCTTTATGAGGTATTACTTTTGCTCTAATGCTTCACTTTTGCCCTGTATAATCCTTCTTTTCATGTATTAATGTTTTTTATACCTATCTTATAAAAGGACACACTCCTTTTATCTGTCCTTACAGAAGTACAATTCTCAAGGGTTGAATGATTGAAATTTAAACATCATTAACTCATAGTCACTTTATTCCCACAGTCTCTGACCAAGTACACTCCACTCAACTGTCTAATTAGAAATACAATTCTCAAGATTATAATAAATTTATAGAACACCCTCAATAGATATAATCCTATGAATTAAAAGTATCCTGTAAAGCAAAATCAGTTCATGATCCATTTATATCCACACCTTCAAAATACACTCCCTGCAATCATTCCTAATAGAAATACACTGTCATTAGCTAGTATCATATAAAGCAAATCACTTCAAGATTTGTGTATAAAGGGCAGCGAGGTGGATCAATGAATAGAGCACTGTCCCTGGAGTTGGGAGGAACTGAGTTCAAATCTAACTTCAGTCACTTAATAATTATCTAGTTGTGTGACCTTGGATAAGTCACTTAACTCCATTGCCTTACCAAAAAAAATATTTATACTCACACCCTCTAGTATACTTCCCCTAAATGTCCTAATAGAAATACAACCCTCATGAACTAAAGTTTCAGCTAAAGCATCATCACTTTCATGATTTTTACCCAAACCATCTAAGTATGTTTCTTTTAACTAACCTAAGAAAAACAGAATTCTCAAGAGTTACAAATATTGTCTTCCTATGTAGTGATTTACACAGTTTTAATGTTACTTACTATTGTTTTTTTCCCCCTTTCATTTTACCTTCCCTTAAGTCTCATATTTGAAGATTGAATTTTTTTTCAGATAAGTTTAAAGTCTTCTATTTCATTGAAAAGCCATCTTTTCTTCTGAAACAATATGTTGAATTTTGCAGGGTAGTTGATTTTAGGTTGTAATTCTAGCACCTTTGCCCTCCTGGAATGTTGAATGCTAATAAGTCTTGTGTAATCCCAGCTGTGGTTCCATGTTTTTAAATTCCTTCTTTTTTGAATGCTTGCAGCATTTTTTCTTTGATCTGATAATTTTGAAATTTGGCTTTAATATGCCTTGGAGTTTTTATTCAGGGATGATCAATGGATTCTTTTAAGTACTATTTTGTCTTCTTCTTCTAGGATATTAGGGCAATTTTCCTGATAATTTCATTTTGATCCAACTTTCAGGTAGACCAATAATTCTTAAATTATCTCTTCTGGATCTATTTTCCAAATTGTTCATTTTTCCTAAGAAGTACTTTACATTTTCTTCTATTTTTTCAGTCTTTTGCTTTTGCTTGATGTACTCTTGGTGTCAACATGGATTCATTAGTTTCCATTTGTCCAAATCTAATTATTATGGCTTTATTTTCTTAGTTAGCTTTTGTGTTTCCTTTTCCATTTGGTTAATTTTACTGTGTAGTTTTCTTTACCCAGTTGGTCAATTTTACTTTTTGATGAGTTATATTCCTTTTCCAGTGAGTCATTTTTACTTTTAAAGGAGTAACTTTCTTTTTTCTATTTGACAAATTTTACTTTTAAAGGTATTGTTTTTCAAATCAATATTTGTAATTCTTCTGCATGACTTTCATTTCTTTTCCCCAATTTTTTTCTTCTCTTCTTTTGGTTTTTAAAATCCTTTTTGAGCTTTTTTTAAGGGGTCTTTTTGGATTTGAGGTCAGTTCATAAATCCTTTTGAGGCTTCACATGTAGATATTTTGTCACCACTTTCTTCTTTTGAGATGGCATTTTATTGTCTCTATCAGAATAACAGCAATCTATGGTTAGCACTCTATTTTCTTTTGCTCATTTTGATAGTTGAGCTCTGCTCCTAGTGCATAGGGAGAACAGTCTCAAACTTTTTGTGCTGGAGCTAGGTTCTGGTCAGGCTTACTGCTTACTTATGGGAGGATTTATTTTCTGCATTAGGGTAATCCAACCCAGTACCACCTGTTGCACCAGCATTCTCAGGGTTCAAATTTGTCTTCTGAACTGGGATCCTCACTGCTGGCCTGGTGCTGGCACCACTGGCTTCACAGAAGCTTGGAGCCTCTCCTGCCTATACTGGACTATAACCCAGGTGAACTAGATCTTCATTGAAGTTCCTCCACAATCTCTTGAATTGAAAACTTGTTTCTTTATTTTGTGGGCCCTGTGTAGAAGTTTAATTTAAAGTTGTTTCAAGAAAAATCCCTGAGAGTTTCCCAGTTTTGTAACATCATCTTTACTCTGCCCTGTAAATCCACTTAAATATTTATTGAATTTAATTCATGACAACCAGATGGCACAGTTGAATTTGGATGTCACCTTGTCACCTTAAGGAAGTCATTTCCTGCCTACCTCAGTTTCATCAATAGCACCACCTTCCTAGGGTTGTGAGAATTAAATGAGACAATATTTTTAAAGTATTTACACATCTGGATTTGCTAAATAAGCACAAGCTATTATTAATAAGTAATTGACTTTATATTCTTTAAAGTCTAAATGTGGCTTATATAAAATCAAGGAATGGGCTCATTGGTAGCCATTTATTTCTAAAACATTATCTGCCTGAATTCAGTATGAAGAATGAAAAAAGAAATGATAATAGCTAACATTTGTATAGCACCTATTATATGGCAGGCACCAGGGACTAGTACCTAAGTCTTTTACAATTGTTATCTCATTTGATCCTCACAAAAGCTCTGCAAGGTAAGTGTTTATCCTTATCCCCATTTTACAATGAGGAAAATGAAGCAAAGACAGACCAAAGTAGAGTTCATATTCTGAAAGTCAGCAAACTTCTTTCCATTTTTATCTAGATAGGCTTCAAGTTTAATTCTTCAAATACTGCAACATTCTGTGACTTGAAAACATTTAATTTCTCTGGAGAAACATTGTTCAAAAGATGGGACTTGGTTTCAGGAAGAAGATGGAAAAACAATGCAATTTCTCTAAAAGCAATACAATCTATTCTCTTCCTATTCATCTCTTGGCCAAGCTCATCACAATATCTATCCAATACATGTATTGATGAATCAGCTCTATATCTATATTTATATCTATCCAACTGCAGATCATAGTTTGAACAATAGATATTCTTCCTTCACTTTTTTCCCCTTTTTGTTTGAATAGGGAAGGCAATCTGATGTAGCTTTAACTAAGGAAGATGTGACCTTGAGTCCCATCTCAGGCACAGAGGTGTGAATTTGGACCAAATCACTTACTTGTTCTCAATCTCAGTTTCCTTATTTGTAAAATTAGGATAGCAATACAGTTAATCCCCTTCCATATCTGGTGATTAGGGACATAAGAAGCCCCCCATCCTAGGCCCCAAAATCTGGAAAATCTTTGTAAATATTATGCAATATTATCTATATATTTTATGCATTTCTGAGTTTCTAAACTTTTTTCTGTGTCATCTGTGACATCCACAAAACTCCCCCAAAATTTCCATTTAATTTATTATACCAGCCCACAGTATATCAAAACCAAGATGGAAAAAGTCATGATGTGGAAGGGATAATTGTAGCACTTTCTGCTAGACCTTCTCTATTATTGAAAAAAAAATTTAAAGAACATGCTTCTCTCTGTTTTATGCCTCATTTGATATTATTAATCAGAGGGTTACTGAACAGAGTTATCTCTGTTGTTATATCTTTAAAGGAATCTTGCGTGATTTTGACATATGCATAGCAGACACATTGTTGGAAGAAAGCCTTTAATTTGGTGTTTGCAGAATAAAATGCATTTTTTAAAGTCAAACCATGGAATTTTGTATTCTCTAAGCCTTTAAGTCATCTGTAATAGTAAAGATGGAGACTGTCAGTCAGTTTTCTTTTTGCTAAAACTTACCTGTTTCCTCCTCTAGCCTTCTTTAAGAATGACTTCAAATTTTATATGTATATATATATATGTATATAAATATATATATATATGTGCATTAATAACATTTTGTAACAATTGGAAAATAGGCATATGAGTTAACAGTTATCGAAATTCTCTAATGGATTAGAATCAAGTTGCAGAATGAGTTATATAATTTTTGGACAATGCAAAAACTTTTATTTGATTATGCATATAAGGATTTTGTTTCTCTTTATACTCTCAATAGGGAAGAAGAAATGGAAAGAATTAAATTGAATTGTTATCTTAAAAAATGTTAACATTTCAAAAGATTATCCATCATCTTATTTTTGGAAGATCACACTCATAACACCTTATTGATCCAATACAGATCCCCTCTCTTGATCAACTCTACCAGTAGTTCCCATTTTGCTTACTTCTCTTCCATTTCCACAGATACTTTCAAGTTTAAACTGTGGCTCTTCTTTCATTGATATTGAAAAAAGTTTGTGATTAAAAAAAAATCCTCACTCACTTTCCTCTATTTTTTTCTGTTTGTCTTCTACCCACTTTCATTCTTAAATAACATGGGGATTACTTTTCTTAAGGAGCTTAGTTTGACTTAGATTTTTAAAACTCAATATTACCAGGAAATAGAAATTTATTTCTGTCCAAGAATATTGGTAATCAGAGAGTTGCCTTCTTCTTGGATTATGTTGATAATGGATAAATATGAATCTTTTGTACTGGAAACCACCCTTTCTACATATTTCCTTTATTATTTTTTTCAAGAAGAACCATACCCTTTTTGTCCCTGAATCACATTTGGAAACAATGTCCTTTCACCCATGCCCTATAAAGTGGAGAAGAGTGATGAGGAAGATTCTGGCATTTCCAAGCATTAGCCAATATGTGCAATTGCCCAGCCCTTTACTAAAGGTCTACTGCTGATCAAACCCAAGAAATGTTTTCTGGGGACATTCTACATTATTACTAAAGAACTAGAACAAAGGCTGTCTTGACTTAGAGAGCCACCTCTGAATTCAGAAAAAAGTATGTAAATAACATCAATTTCCAATGGACTTCTCACTCAGCAAAGTAAGCAGGATTGAAACCGTTTAGGTCAGAAAAGAGGGCTACAAGTGTATGAATCCCAAAGGTCACAACAAGTTATAGGATGGCTCCCCAATAGGGTGGTTGTGGTAAAAAATTAAACAAGGAGGATGATTCTTAATTCTGACAAATTTTCCTTTCACATTGTTCTAAACAAACAAATATAGCCCCTACTTTCATTTTTTAAATAATGATACATTCTGTTTTGATAAAATAGAAACTTCCCAATCATCAACTAAAACATCCTATGTGAAGCACATTCCTTGAAAAACATATGATCGGGGCAGCTAGGTGGTGCAGTGGATAAAGCACCAGTCCTGGAGTCAGGAGTACCTGGGTTCAAATCCAGTCTCAGACACTTAATAATTACCTAGCTGTGTGGCCTTGGGCAAGCCAATTAACCCCATTTGCCTTGCAAAAAAAAAAAAAAAAAACCTAAAAAAAAAAGAAAGAAAAACATATGATCAGTCATCAATATTAGAAATAAGCATGTCCTTTAACATTGTACAATATTAATATTTTTCATTGTATTTGACCAGATTTGTGTTGCCTCTACACATTAGTTTTCTTTGCAGTATCCTATTGTTTGAATCCTTTCTTCACTCTGTATCACTTTATAAAAGTCCTCTTTTTCTCTGAAATATTCATATTTTTTAATTCCCTAGAGAGCAACAGAAGATTATTTCATATATATTCCATAAGTAGTTTTTTCTTTTTAATCCATTTCTTAGTCATTGGGCACGTGATTTTGTTTCTAGTTTTTGGCACCATAGATAATGCTATGTAAACATTTTGTATTATGAGTTTTGGGGTTTTTTTTTACTATCAAAAGCACAGGGAATCTTGGAGTTAAGAGATGTGAAGAATTTCCTTTCTTTTTGTCTTTATTTAATTCATTTAAACATTACTAAAATATTCTTGTTGTAAGAGTAAACATAATCCCCCCTCCCCCCCCACAAAAATATAAAACCTCATGATAAATAAAGTGAAAGAAAGAGAAAAAATGTGCTTCAGTCTGTGTTCTGATACCATCAGCTCTGTCTCTGGGGTAGGTCGCATACTTCATCAAAAGTCCATCAGATGGGGCAGCTAGGTGGTGCAGTGGATAAAGCACTGACCCTGGAGTCAGGAGTACCTGGGTTCAAATCTGGTCTCAGACACCTAATAATTACCTAGCTATGTGGCCTTGAGCAAACCACTTAACACCATTTGCCCTGCAAAAACCTAAAAAAAAAAAAGTTTAAAAAAATGGTCCATCATGTTTTTCCCACAGTAGCTGTTGCTGATTGTAATTCCCTCCACCCATTCCTCCCCACTGCCATTTATTATATTTTCTCTCTCCTTTCACTCTGTCCCTCTTCAAAAATGTGCTATGGGGCAGCTAAGTGGCACAGTGGACAGAGCTTCAGCTCTGGGGCCAAGAGGCCCCAAGCCTACATCCCACCCCAGAGACCCAGCAACCACCCAGCCCCGTGGTCTTGGACAGGCCAACCAATCCTATCACCTTATAAAAAGTAAAACAAGAAAATGTGTTATAACTGACTATCCTCTCCTGTGGTCTACCCTCTTCTTTATCACCCACATCCCCCATCCTCTTTCTCTCCTTTTTGCTTCTAGATGTATGTACCCTACTGAGTGTGTATACTGTTTCCTCTCTGAGCCATTCCCAATGAGAATGATGGCTCCCTCATTCCCTCTCACCTCCCCCCCACCATACCATTGCTAAAGCTATTTCTTGACTTTTTGACCTGAAATATCTTATCCTAATCTTCCTATCCTTTCCCCTTCTCCCAGTAATTTTCCTTTTCACCTATTGACTCCATTTTTACCATATTATTATACTTTCAAATTTAACTCCCTCCTATGCCTTGTCAATATATGTCCTTTCTAACTGCTCTAATAAATGAGAAGGTTCATATGAGTATTATCAGCATCATCTTCCCATGCAGGAATACAAGCAATTCAACATCATTAAATTACTCATTATTTACCCTCCTTGCCCATCTTCTCTATGCCTCACCTGAGTTCTGTACTTGAAAATCAAACTTTCTGTTCAGCTCTGGTCATTTCAACAGGAACATTTGAAATTCCTCTGTTTCACTGGAAGTCCATCTTTTCCCCTGGAAGAGGATGCTGATTTTGCTGGGTAATTGATTCTTAGTTGTATACCAAGCACTTTGCCTTCTGGAATATCATACTCCAAGACCTTCGAGCCCTTAATGTAGATGCTGCTAAGTCCTGTGTGATCCTGACTGTAGCTCTGTGATATTTGAATTGTTTCCTTCTGGATGTTTGTAATATTTTCTCTTTGATTTGAGAGAGTTCTGGAATTTGACTATAATATTCCTGGGGGGGGGGGTGGATCTCTTTCAGGAGGAGATCAGTGGATTGTCTCAATTTCTATTTTGCCCTCTGCTTCTAGGATATCAGGGCAGTTTTCCTGTAGAAATTCTTTAAAAATGAAGTCAAGGCTCTTTTCCTGAGCATAACTTTCAGGGAGCCCAATATTTTTTTTCAAATATTTTATTTATTTATTTTGAATTTTACAATTTTTTCCTAATCTTGCTTCCCTCCCCCCACCCCCTACAGAAAGAAATTTGCCAGTCTATACATCGTTTCCATGGTATCATTGATCCAAATTGAATATGGTGAGAGAGAAATCATATCCTTAAGGAAGAAAAATAAAGTATAAGAGATAGCAAAATTACATAATAAGATAAGGGATTTTTTTTTTCTAAATTGAAGGTAATAGTCTTTGGTCTTTATTCAAATTCCACAATTCTTTCTCTGGATACAGATGTTATTCTCCATCACAGATAGCACAAAACTAGCCCTGATTGTTACACTGATGGAATAAACAAGTCCATCAAGGTTGATCATCACCCCCATGTTGCTGTTAGGATATACAATGTTTTTCTGGTTCTGCTCATCTCAGTCAGCATCAGTTCATGCAAATCCCTCCAGGCTTCCCTGAATTACCATCCCTCATGGTTTCTAATAGAACAATAGTGTTCTATGACATACATATACCACAGTTTTTAAGTCATTCCCCAAATGATTGACATTTACTTGATTTCTAATTCTTTGCCACCACAAACAGGGCTTCAATGAATATTTTTGTACTAGCCCAATAATTTTTAAATTATCTCTTCTGGATCTGTTTCCCAGCTCAGTTGTTTTTTCCAATATTTCCCATTTTCTTCTAGTTTTTCATTCTTTTGGTGTTGAGTTATTGTATCTTGATTCCTCACAAAGTCATTGGCTTCCTTTAGCTCCATTCTATATTTGAAGAATTTGTTTTCCTCAAAGAGTTTTCTTATCTCCTTTTCCATCTGGCCAGTTCTGCTTTTTAAGGTATTCTTCTCCTCATTAACTTTTTGGATTGTTTTATTCATTTGACCTAAACTAGTTTATAACCTGTTGTTTTCTTCAGCATTTTTTATGGGTCTCCTTCACTAAGGTCCTGACTTGGTTTTCATGTTTCTCCTGTATCTCTCTCATTTCTCTTCTCAATTTTTTCTCTATCTCCCTTACTTGATTTTCAAAATTTTATTTGAGCTCTGTCATAGCCTGAGCTTCAATATTTCTTGGAGTCTTTAGATGTATAAACTTGAACTTTTTCATCTTCTGAGTGTGTATTTTGATCCTCCATGGGATCAAAGTAATTGTCCATAGTCAGGTTCCTTTTGTTACTGTTTACTCAATTCCCCAGCCTGTATCCTGGTTTGGGGGTGCTTCCTGAGCTTTTGAGTATTATTGGGACATCCCTGCAAGGACCTCAGTTCCTTCAAGGTCTTATGAGAGACTCTGACTGCTCTCCTGCCTGAGCTTTGATCTATGGATGATCACAAGCACACCCTTCTACCCTGGGGCTATGAGAAGGGTCCCTGCTCTGTGACAGTATGGGGACCCAAACTATAACCAGGGTCTAAATATAGACAAAGCCCCAGAGTCCTGTCCCAGGGATAGAGGAGAGACCTCAACAGTTTCCCTCCACTCCTTGACCTTCCATGGGCTGAATGCTCTAGGGGCAGTTGCTGAGCAGCTCTGCAGGACTGCTTCTGTTCCCTGGGATCTGGGCTGTGCTGAGGAGAGCCACCAGGGTCTGGGCTTCATGCTCACTCTGGTAGAGGTTTCCTGCTGATCTTCCAAGTTGTGCTTGGTGCTCCCTGGGTGGGCAGGTCAGGAAACTGCTTCTGCTGGCAAGAGCTGGTGCTCCCAGGGACCCAGAAGCCCTGCAGCCTATTCCCAGAAGGCTGCTGCCCCCTCCAACCCTGTGGAACAGTCTTTCCACTATTTTCCAGGTTACCTTGAGCTGGAGAATTGCCTCACTGGACCTTTCTGGGTTCTGTCTCTCTAAAATTTAGTTAGAGTCATAATTTTAAGGTTTTTGAAATATTTGGGGGATAGCTCCTAGGAAAGGCTGGTCTCCTACCATCTTGGCTCTGCCCCTCAAGGTATGAACAATTACAAAAAATTTCTTGCATAATTCCAATTGGTTTCCAAAAATGGCTTAAATAAGTGTTAAAATCAATATGTTTTCTTTCCTCTTGTCCTCCTAATTTTCCCAACTTTCAAGATCTTTGTTGGTATGATAGATATGAGGTGATAGATCAGGACAGCTTTAATTTGCACATCTTCAATTATTAGTAATTGTGAGAAAATTAAAAGTATGTATTAATTGATACTTATTGAAAACTAGTCATGCCTCAATCATATAGGGTTTGGGCTTGTGATTTCATTGGCATAGAAAACTCTCCAGTTAGAAAACTGCCTCTGCTTAAGCATGTTGGCAACTTCCCTACTACCTATGGTCTAAGAGAATTGCCTTAATCATTGAGAGGTTAAGGGCCTTTCTCAAAATCAAATGAGCAGTAGAACTGATTTCATCTTCCACACAATTATCAAGAACTTAATACAGTGTTGCTCTGTCAACCCCCTCTGTAGGAGACCTTTCCTAGCCCCTAGCTGATGGACCTTCCCCTCTATGAATACCTTATATCTACTCTGTATCTTGTAAATATATTTACATAAATATGCATTTTTACATGTTGTTATCTCAAATATAATATGAGCTCCTCAAGGGTAAGAATTATTCTATTTTTTTATGTCTCCAGCTCTAATTTCCCAAGACATGATAAGAACTTGCTGATTATTATTTTTTTCATCAGTATGCATTATTGATATTGGTCTAAACCTTTCTCTCATTTTGATATTAGGATCATACTTTTCTCATAAAGAGTTTGGTAAAGGGGTTTGTGAACAGTTTAAATAGTGATGTCTAGCTATTCTTTAAATGTCTGATAGAATTCACCTATAGAACCATTTGGATCTATGATTTGCTTTGGGATTCATTGGAATACCTTATGAAATCAGATTTTTAGAATTTCTATTTCCTATTTTTTAATATATTCATCAATTTCCTTAAATTTTTTGTGTCACCATATAATTGGGTATAGGACTTTCTGATAACTTTTTTCATTTTCTTATTATTGTGCATTTTAGTTTTTTATTTTTGTAAATTCAGTTTTCCTCTCATTCGATCATATTTCCTAATGATTTCTTAAATTTATTGATTTTCCAAATACAACTCAGTTTCTCCTTTTTGCCTGATTGGGAATTATTCATTTGATTTTTCTAAGTTTTAGAAGATTGTATTCTCCATTCATTGCTTTTCCTATAAGAATTTGATTAGCCATATACCACAAATTTTGACATGTTTTCCTCTTCCTTTATTTTCTTTAATTATTTTCTGATTAGTCCTATAACATACTCTTTACTTAGAATAATATTATTTAGCTTCTATTTAGGTATATATCCTTTATTCATCTTTCCCTTGTTCATTATGTTGTGTTATATTTAGTAGTTCTTTATATTCTAATGAGTGATTAATTTTTGAAAAAGTATATGATATTAATGAATAGTAATATTCATCAAATTTCAATAAACATCATATTTTTGTTTCATTTAGATTTGTTTATTATGTGTTCTGGTCCTTAATCTACTTTTTAAATTTATCTCTTAAATTTTTCAGAATTTGTAAGAAGTACCTTGAAATAATCTATCATTTTGTCCTTCTATATAGGTTTTCAATTATGTTTTTCTTAATGTATTTAGTTGACTTGTGTGTAGTGCACATATATTTAAAATTGTTATTATTTCATTATCTAAAAATGCATCTCAGCTTAATCTCATTTTCCTGCTTATCTCTCTCAACCATTATAATATATATTTTAATATTCCTTTGTATGAAGTCATGATGACCATATATAATTTTTTTGGATTCAGTAAAAGCACCATAAATTCTTCTCCAACCCATCATTTTAACTCTATATTAATCGTTGTTTTAAACATCTTCTTTTATTCAGGTCATTGGGTTAAGCACTGAGAATTCAACGTTGAAAAATGACTATAATGCATAACGTTTTGAGGGGAGGGAGAGGGTACACAAAAATGTATATACCAAAGGGAAAATGAACAAATGCCTAGGTCATAAAAAGCATGACAGGAGAAATTCAAGGAGGTAGAGAATATTTCCAACTAGGGAAAAATCACAGAAGATCTCATGGAAGATGTGAAATTTGGTACACTTTAAATATAAATTTAACAAATTCCACCACAGATTCTGTGGATTATTGGGAAGGGGGAGTGTGTAACAAACAGACCCAGGAGAATTTGGGATGATTCTGGGGAAGGGTAAATTGTTCAGTTTAGCTATCATACAATTAAATAAGCACAATTAAGTACAGTGAAATAAGAGCAAAAGGGAACATTTAGAACCAAATTGATTCTTATTTATCTTTGTCTTCTACCTTACACAATAATTTTATATGTAGTAGGCACTAAATACATATTGGACAATTTAAAAGTACACAGGAGACAAAAACCTGTGTAGATGGCCAGTTTCAGAGTTGGGATGTCTAGGATTCAAATTCATCACACTTAGTGACTGTGATTACAGGCAATGGTCTCTAGACAACTCCAAGATTAAAAAATACAAAATATTTGCCAGTTTTCATTAATAGTCTTCTTAACAAGAAAACTATCATATTTATCATATTTCTGATATGAATGAAATCACAAATTAGTCTAACCTGAAATGGAAAAAAAACTGAAAAATTTTTTAAAAAGGACCCAAAATGATTCTTGATTTTTGTGATGCTACAACACACTGCTTTTAGTCTTATCCTAGAGAAGTGGTTAATAAACCAGACTGAGAGTGCTTGTATGTCTACTCTTCCCAACTGGTTTGATATCATCAGTGGGGACCATGAATATGCAGGTAAAATCAACAAGCAATAAAACATACAAATTCATTAGATGTTATAGGATGAGTAGAGTAATTTATAGAAAGGGGGCCCAAAGTAGGACCCTTTGTAATAGGTAATGATACAATAACACTGCAAAAATAGAACCCAGGGAATCATAGATCATAACATCATAGAGTTGAGATAAAGGGGACTTGAGACATCATCAGATCCAACCTCCTCCTTTTACTAGGGAGGAAACTGAAGTTCAGAAGGTCAGATTTAAGTCAAACTTTGAACTCAGAGCTCCCTCCATTAACATCCCATTATCACTCTCTTAAGTCTCCCCTTCTTCCCTGCTGGGGAAATATCCTGCCTTGACTTTAGGAAGTCATCTGACTCTTAGATGGAGAATTTGATGGAGAATCTTAGTTTGCCTGGGTTAGAAACTTAGGCTATAAAATGAATGAATGAGAATAGGCTGGTGGTCTGTTGAAGCAATTGCCAAGAAGTGGGCCTTTTGGCTTTTAGAGTTTTCAATGTCCTTTGGATTGATTAGAGCACTTTGGCCTTAATGCTTACAACAGGCCTCCAATGAATCATTTCCAAAGAGCCCTGACATACTGTGTATTTGAACTCAGATTCTGCGGACAACATTACTGAATATATATTCCAAAGTGCAAAGCAAAGACATTTCAGAGGGCAAGCTAGGCTTGCCAAATCTCTATAATGAAGGTATAGTCTATATCAAAAAGGCCTTTAATATGCATCCAGGAGAATTTTATCCTCATGAATGATGCCTTGTAGATTTTTGAATATTTTTAGCTAAAATTTCAGTTCTAATCATGGAGGCCTACAATGTGATTTTGTTGATGTTGTGCTGTTGAGCCTGTCCCTCTCTCAATTACCCTGACATCTCACTGAGCAGTTGCATTCCCTTTCCCTAATGAAAATATATGAACTCAATATGTCCCCATGGCATCTTTTTACCACAGGGGTCTGGCTGACACAGCTGCCCCCTATGTCTTCAATCTTGACTCTACCACACTTTGCCCTTTGCCCCAACACTTCACCTTGATTCTTGCTCGGAGTATGATGTCAGAAGGGAAAAGTAGAGTTGCATTAAGAGATCATTCTCCCAAATTCTACAGCTGCTAGCCTTCAATAAACATGTCTGGAGAACCATTTTATAATAGTGGGTCTTGGGCATGCATGAGGCAGCCGCTAATTCTCATTCAAATTAAACAATGAGAGTGAGTCTTTGGCTGCTTTGTTAGAAGTAGAATCACCCAGGCACAGTATTCAGCTTGGGTCCAAAATGAGCTATCTCAAATGGAGTGGCTCACTTTAGCCTGGTAAACAATGACCACCTGCTATTCTTTCAACTGCATCCAGAGGATAAGGAGCACTTTATTATTTTAACTAGCATGTAGCCCCCAGTGGCTGTCCCAGCGGCTATCAATCACTGAATTTACAGCTTGTAATGATATCAAGTAGAATATGAGAATGTGGTATCTTAAGAGTCTTTTCCATAAAATATGAAGTCAAATTGAACTTTAATCTTTAAGGCAAAGAAAATGCATCCTTGTCCCCTGGGGAATTTTTTTTTAATGTGAACAAATTGTAAGTGACTTTTAAAGTATACAATACAACTGCCAGTTCTATTCATGGGGAAAAAAATAATTGGCACTTTATGTCAGTATTTTCCATGAATTATTTGAAAAACAGATAAAATGTGTCATTTATATGAAGCCATGTCCCACTGTTCTTCAAAGCTCTGTTCTACTGAATAAGTAATCACCCATCAATGGTGATTGGCAGGTGTGTCTAACTCTAAGCTCTGGCAAAATATGCCAGAGAAGCCAGGGGCTAGTTTTGTATGCAATATATCCAAATTCCTTAGTAGAAAAGAAAAGAATTAGAAAACAAAAGATGAATACTAAGCCTATTACTGTAAGGTTACAAAGTGGAAGTTAATGTCATCTCTCTAGTCCTTTGAATTCTGAGTATCTGGCAAGATTACTTACAAGTGGCTCCTACTTTTGTCTGCTTTCTTTGACTGTTCCTTTTGTATCAAGATACCTAATGAACAAGTATCTCTTGCAGAGTTTTACCTGCATTTTCAATGGTTGCCACTAATGGGGGCTTCCATCCTTCACTGTTACTTGAACCTGGAATTTTTGTTCATTTCAGTCCAAGATAGTGAAATGCATTCCTTTTTTGTCCTTTTCAAAGAAAGATTTTACAAAATACGGAAAAATTAATTTGTTAGTGATCTTCATCCAACTTCTTTGTATTTCTTATCTTGTTCTTATAGTTGAAATGACTAGTTTTTTTTTAAAAAATCCTTCTTCTCTTTGTTGTGTAAGTTGGAAACTTTCATCAAAAATTTACCTTCCTCTAATAAATAGAAATAAAGATATCAAGAGAAGTTTGCCATTGTAAGTGCAGCAGATTGAATATGGAAAAGAGGTGAAATTTCTTAGAGACACATATTGTGGAGCTTCTTGGCAGAAGAGTCAGGAGTGGGTGTGTGAAGTTAGCATCCCAAATTCTGTTTCTAAATGTTTCCATGCCCTTCTTCTGGCTACCACGTGACATAAAAATCCTCAGCAAAACAATCAAATGCGTAAAACATATAGTACATTCATATGTTGACAGTCTTTGCAAATCATCCTCTTCGTTATGCATGAAAACTAGCCCAGCATGTAGACATGGATCTAATGCTAATTCATATGACTAATTCTAAAAATTCCTCCATGGATTATTCCTTAGGAACTTTTAATAGATGCTAATAATTCAGAATCTGACACTTGTCAGGAAGGGTATTCATTAACCATTTACACTATTTTACTTTCCCCCTCCTTTTTTTTTTTACTTTTACATTTATATCCTGATCATGACAATAGCATATGTGGGACCTAATTATAATGTCTCACATTTTACTTCATTGACTACTAACCCTTTGGAGAAAGATAAAGTAAGAAGTCCTTCAAAAGAAAGTATTTCCATTAAGATTAGGAGCTCCTTGAGGGAAATAACAATTTTTGCCTTTCTTTATATTTTTAGTGCTTAGCATACTGCCTATCCTACATTAAGAACTTAATAAATGATTGTTTATTTAGCACTTACTATATAAAGTACTAGAGGATACAAGTAAAAAAGAATAAAACAGATCTATATAAGGACCTTACATGCTTATGGTGAGAATATATATATATACATATATATATATATATATATATATATATATATATATAAAATCAGCAACACACGTATACATAGACGTATGCATACTATACACATATTTACATCTATGCATGTATACAAATACACACATTTGTGTTCATGTGTGTATGCATGTATATTCCCACAAACCACATGTGTATGTATGTGTGCAGATAAAATATATGCAAACACACACAAATATGTGTATATTTATGCATTTAATAAAGACACATGCATTGTAGTTTGGAAAGGCAGTCGATAGTACTTGAAAGGATCCAAGAAAAGATGTTACCTGAATGACATGAAGAAAGAGAGGACTCTAAGAGGTAGAAAAGAAGAAGACATGCATTCCACAGGGGTTGGCCAACTGGTCCCATATCTGAGCCCCTACTCATAGGTGAATTTCCACACCTATTAGAAGAAAAAGTTGGACTCAATGATCTCTTAAGTCCCTTCCAGTTCAAATCTCTATTCTTCTGATACAACATAGAATATGAGAGATAGTTTGAGATAATAGGGGGGATAGAAGATTAGCTTCAGAGTCAAGAAGACCTGGATTCTCATGTTCCCTCTGACACACATTGCTCTCTATGCCCATGGGCTTGTCATTTAAATGCCAGGCAACCGGTAAGAGGCTAAGTTGCAAAGGAATTCAATCTACATTTGCAGTTTGAGTTTTAGCTCCAAAAGTTCCCCTTACTATCCAAAAGTAGGCAGGAAGGAAACTGACAAATGGGAGTCCCAAACATTGAAAGTATTCTGCTTACCTACTACTTTCCCAAATGGATGTTTGGTGAGTCTGCTTCCAGATATGTGTCATGGAGGACCGTACTCTCCACTTCAGAGTTTGAATAGGAATTCTATCACTATTTCTATCTGCCTTTTTTTAACTGAATGCTGAGTCTTAACTGGGGGCATATGCAAAAAAAAAATGGAAGCAAGAGAAGACAGTTTTCTTTCCTACCTAACCACATTGGAATGAGGAATATAAACTCCTTTGGGCCCCCAACATTTACTACCTCCATCTTTTGTCTTTTATATTCCATAGAACAGATATCCCAGTATCTCAAATAGTATGTTTTCAGTAAGTTTTCTTGATTGATTAAAGACCTATCTCCATTATGCTCTCACATTTATTATCCATTCAACAAAGATTGATTGTAGCTATATGTACTAGACATGTTCCTAGGAACCAGGGATCCAAAGACAAAAAATAAAGTAATCACAACCTTCAAGAAGATTATTCAATCCTTTTGTTTTCCTTTAAAATTCCCTGTGGAATTCCAATGGCATCTAGACAAAAGGGGATATGTTTACCATAACCTAGACCTGCTAAAGAAAGATGATCAATATTATTCTAGCTCTCCAGATCACCATTTAGAATTTTGTTTGGCTTCAATGGCAAAAAAAGGAGTTTATATGACAAAATATCTTTACAATAATTCCCAAAAATAATATAAATAATTTTATATTGGAAATTTGTTCCATAAGGTAAAGATCACCAGTAAAATCTGATGGGGATGGGTGGAGGGGATTTTCTTAAACAGATTTCTTTGTAATATAATGTTTCCAAAAGACTTGGCCAATATAAGTAAGAATAGATAGTTTAGCAATAACTCTAAATGTTTTGGAAGAAGAAGAAAATGAAATGACCTAATTCAGTCTGTCTGGTGTCTCCTTGAAAGACTTAAACCAAATTGGTATGCTGAGATTGTTGCCCCAATCCAGCAATTTCATTTGGAGTCTTCCCATTAGCCTTGGACTTTGGGAAAAGTTCATTATAATTGAGGTTGGAGGGTTAGTTCCTACACTTCATTAACTCCTGTGCCAAAAAATCTCTTCATGTTAATTATATCTCCACCTAAGGTATGACATTTTTCTCTGAAAATTATTGGGCAATAAATGTATGAACATAACTCACGTGATACAATAATGAAATTAATGTAAGTAGAGATGTAATGGGTCCTCTGATGGATTCTTGGACAACTGAGTCGATTGAGAATATAGTGCCTTTTAATTAGAAGAAGGTACAATTTTCTCTTCCAAATATTAGTCCTTCTGACTCTTCTTATACCTAGCTACAGGTGATTATTGATTGCAGCCTAAGTAGAAGAATTTATCTAGAAAAGAAAAATCTTTATTTTAGCTCATTCACCTTTTCCAGGAGGGGGATGTAGTAGGATACAGAGAACTGACTTTGAAATCAGGAAGATCTGGGTTCAAATTCTACCTTTAACTTATTTCCTCTAATATAGTTGTGACATTGTGGTCAAATGACTTAACCTCTTCAATATCACTAAGTAACTGGTTAAGACTATAAACTAGGGTCTCTTCTTGAAACAATGTCAGGAAAACTCGAATTCAAATCCTGCTTCAGACACCTATTCATCATTTGTAAAATGTAGATAATTATCATACATACCTTACTAGGTTAAGGTTCTTGCTAGTAGAGGTTGTGTCCTGTCCTCTATTTGTTTATTCAGTGCTTTCACAATGACTAGAAAATAGTAGGCACTTCATAAATATTTGTGGATTAACGATTATGAGAATCCAATGAGATAATATAGGCACAGTGCTTTATAAACCATTAAGAGCTAAGTAAATGTTAGCTATTAATTTACAAATGAGCTGTCAATGTATATCAGTGTAATGGATTTCCAACTGAAATGAAATCAGAAGTCTGGACCCCCCCACAAATTGCAGCCCACTATAGAAGACTTTTTTGCCTCCCCCTCAAAAAAAAACATTGAGATTATCTCTATCAAATAGTGTGAGCTCTAGCACTATCTTGATATTTCTGATTCCATTCTAATTTTGATCTCCTCAATCATACCACAATTAGAATCATAATCTTTATCCTGATAACTTGGTTTTTCACAAAAAACTCCTCATATCTGGCTAGTTTTAACCATATGGATTCATCTCCCTCATTTTAAAATGGATTACCATATTTCCATATTCTCAAATGTTTTAAAAGTTTAATATATTCTTCTCCAGAACACCTCCATGAAGTAGCATAACAATCTTATCTCTCTTTTATAAATGAGGAATCACAGGGACCAGGGAGACTGAGAGGTTAAGGGACTTCCCCATGTCACTGAGTGAACCATTCGCAAAGGTTGGAGTAAAGCTCCATTCAGTTCTTAAGTCATTCAACCATGTGTATCCTTGGTAACCTGGTGTCTGCTTGCAGCTCTGATGCTAAAAACATATTGGAAAAGCAGGGAGGCAAATTCTGAGGATGCCAGGCTATTGGGAACTATGTTTACTAAAATCTGGGGATGATGAGTATCTAGAAATTGGAAATGGTATATTTGATGTGACTGGAGTGGGGGTTATACAAGGTAACCCTAAGTTGGGCATAACAGGAAATGGTACAAGGTGACATTTTGGAAAGGCAGCATTATATGATAGAGGGAACAATGGACTTATTAAGGGAAAAAACCCTAATGAGTTTAAATCCCAAATCTTACATTTCCTGCTCTTTGTGACTTTGAGCAAATTATTCATCACTATTGGCCTCAGTTTCCTAATCTTTAAAATGAAAAGTTGTACTAAATGATCCGTTAAAATTCTGTGGTTCTGCTTCAGAGTGTGTTTTCTTTGCCACATACCACACACACACACACATACATGCTAACTTCCCTCCTACAATTTTTTTTAAATATCCCTTATCCCAACCCCCACCATGTAGACAATTAACAATGAGGTACAGTTAGTGTCCAGAAGACCCAAGTTCAAATCCACGCACACACATATTAGTTATATGTTCCTAAGCAAGTTGCGTAACCCCATCTGCTTCAATTCCCTTAGCTGTTAAAAGGAGATATCAATAGGACCTGTCTTAAAAAGTTATTGTGAGACTCAAATGAGACTTTTGTAAAATATTTAGTATAGTCCTGGAACACAGTAGCTACTTGAAGGGTTAACTCTTCTGCTTCCTTCAATCTGACATCATTCTACTAAGAATAAATGATGTGTTATGTTGTATAATTTTTGTACTGATATTCTATTTAATTTTTTTTTTTAGGTTTTTGGCAAGGCAAATGGGGTTAAATGGCTTGCCCAAGGCCACACAGCTAGGTGATTATTAAGTGTCTGAGACCAGATTTGAACCCAGGTACTCCTCACTCCAAGGCCAGTGCTTTATCCACTAAGCCACCTAGTCGCCCCTTATTTAATTTTTTAAACAAAATTTTATTGACATTTTTGTTCCTCTATTATATATATACATATATCTCAATATGCCATCATTTCTTCCATTTCAGAGAACTATCCTTTATCTTTTAAAAATATTTTATTGATATTTTTGGTTTTTCTGTCATATATATATATGTATATATGTACATATATACATATATATATATATATACTTTTCAATAAAGTCATCAGTCCTCCATTTTCCAGAGAGTTATCCTTTTTCTATAAATAAAAAATTATTGGGTTTTTTTGGTTTTTCTAGCATACATACTTTTCAATAAAGCTATCAACCTTTCAGAGAACCACATTTATTACAAGGAATGAAAACAAAAGGAAAAAATTCAAGTAAAACTATTCAAAAAATCATTAAAAATTACATGTAATGTTCCATACTTACAATTCTCTATTCAGCCAAAGAAAAGTAGGGAAGGATAAGGGGAGACTGGGAAGAAAATGTTATCTTTTATTCTTTGGGGGGACAGGGCAAGTTTGGTCATTATAGAATTACAGAATTAAATTTAGATTTTTTTTCTTATTTTTCTTTCCATTTATATTGTTGCAGTTATTGTATACATTGTTTTCCTGTTGCAGTTATTTATTTTGTATCAGTTTATATAAGTCTTCCCAAGCATCTCTGTATTCATCAGTTCAAATACCATTTCCTCCATAAAGTCTGTAATGATTGCTTCCCTCTTCAATTCCTTGTATTCTTCCTATATCACTTTGTATTCTGAATATCTGTCTACATAAACTCCTCCACTAGACTAGAATATTCATGAAAGTAAGGATCTAATTTCCCACTTAAGTGAGAGATAGAAGATTTGGGTTCAAATTCTGCCTTTGTAAATACTAGTGGCACTCAAAGGCTGTAAATTAAGAAGAATCATGGTTTTGCCTTAATGGAGCTAATTTTGCCTTTCCCTCTGTAAAAAACATAATGTCTCCCAAAATAAAGCCCAAAACAAAGAAAACAAAAACAAAAAACAAAAGAAATACTATGAGCCAATTAGGGTGATTCAACTCAATGCTGAACCTGTTTCAGCTCCCAATCTAGTCATTACTATCTCTGGAATTCTCTTACTGGTTCTTCTGAGCCTCTCAGGGGTGACAGTAATAGATTTGAGTCTCTTTACCATCATTTTCTGGGCCAAAGCACCTGCAACTAGTGGAGAACAGCAGGTCAAGAATGCTACTCACTTGCAGGCAGCAGGTCCTGCTGGCAAACTACACTTTTTACAAATATTAGTTCCTGGCAAACAAAGACAGACCACCCAGCTCCTGAGCTAAGGGAAGGCAAGACCATTTCTATGGCAAATGAAAACACAGAGGCACCTCCAGTGCCAGCTGAGGTCTCTTAATGGATTTGGCAGGATTTGTGGAAAAAAAATAGAACAGGGCAGGGAGGTAATACTTCTCCAAATCAGTCAAAACCGGGAAGATGGAGCTTAGTTTTGTTTCAAGACTAGGCTCATACTTGCCTCTCCATTTTGCTCTGAACCAGGTCACCCTTCTCTAATTATTCTTGAAACCTCCTCATTTGCAGACATTATAGCAGCATTTAAGCATCACTATATTTAAAGGGCTGTTATTGTCCTATAAAAATCTGCATGTAGAATTGTGCTCAAAGCCACAGTTATTTGACCTCTGCTGTACCAAGGGCTTCATTTGCAACCTCCCAGAAGCCCAGTGGCTGCACTTGATTTGCATGGGTATTTACATAAATCTACATATGATTGGTCTGCACGCATGGAATATGAGTTGATTATGTCTTATTTGCTCTAAAAGTTAAGTCATGAAAATAATAGGTGAAAATAACATCTAACCTAAAGAGGAAAAAAAAATTAGTTGTTGTCCAGAAAGTTTTGTTTAACTGTCATCTCTTGAATATTTCTTTTACAAATGAGGTTGTAATGGAAAACCTAGCCTTAGAAATTGAGAAGTAATTTGCTCTTAGAAATAACTTGGTTTTTTTTTTTCCCTTCTGTCTTTAGTTGGACCTCACCCATACCTTTTCAAGAAAGATAGGAGAGTCTGGCTATAGTTCACTCTCCAGTCTTGTATCATTCTACTGTCATATACATAGCCTACGGACCTGGTCACCCTGTATCCTCCCTAGCAATCTCTTCCATCATCAGAACTAAGAGAAGCTCAGAAGCCAGATAGTTTACAAGAGATAAAATCTAATCTTGTACCATTTTCTTTGCTGGGATCTTATGTTATGAGAATGGCCTGTGGACAAGGACTCAGATCAGCACCATGCTTCCAATGTTGTCCCTGTCTCTGGATTCTTTGTTTCCAGGTCTCTCACTCTGTGTCTCTTTGTCACCCATTTTGTGCTTCTGAGTCTCTCTCTGGCTGTGTGTCTCTTTGTCTTTCTGACTTCTTTGTCCGTCCCCAACCAAATTCCTCCCTTAGGCAACTGAATCATGCTTGCCATACCTCTGCTTTTGGTCAAGCCTATAGACTCCCTCC
Organism: Macrotis lagotis; assembly: GCF_037893015.1. Classification (NCBI taxonomy): domain Eukaryota; kingdom Metazoa; phylum Chordata; class Mammalia; order Peramelemorphia; family Peramelidae; genus Macrotis; species Macrotis lagotis. The sequence goes on along the minus strand of NC_133664.1, from coordinate 72,011,934 downwards.
CTCTCTCTTGTTCTTCCATATATGCTCACTGCAATCACTAGCATCTCTTCCTTGTTTAGCTGACTTTCTGAATATTTCCCTCCAGTTTGTAATCCAGCCACTAAGTCAACCCTCTAAAGCTCTGAATTCTTTCCTTACTCCCTCAATCATTGCTATGCAGTGGATTTTCTCCTCCAATATTAGCTCTGTTATTAAGTTTCCTGAATCATGTCTTCCAGGTCAGTCTCTAACCATTGATAAGAATAATAGAAGTCCTGAGTATAGCCCTAAACCTCTGAAATAGAACCTTAGAATTGTGGGTAGTTTCATTCTTCACCTTGATGTCTAATTGCTTTTTCCTTTCCCAATGGCCCCTGTACCAAAATATGACTTTTGAGAGCCCTGCCACACCTCCAGGTGTCCCCTTCCTTCTCTACCCCTCTTTCTCTCTGTATCTTGCTGAATCTTTCTCCTCTTCCCCACTCCTTAAAATGAATGTCTCTTGAATTTCTGTCTTTAGTCTTCTATTCTTACTTTTTTAACTCTTGTCAATCTCATTATTCCCAAGACTTTAAGCAGATGACTCAAATCTGCATTGCCCACTCTATCTCATGATTTCCAATTGTGTAGTCAACTGCATTCAGGATACCTCTGTCTGGATATCCCACAACACCCCAAATTGAATAATATGCAGATGATTTCTATTAAATCTGTCTCTAGCAAACAATTACCTAATTTGTTTCCTTAAGGGTAGGGATTATCTTTTGCCTTGTTGCATCCCCACTGCTTCTGTCCCTTCTTCTCCATCCACATGTTAGCTTTCTAAAACAGGTCTTCCATGCCCCTAGCCTGGAATATTACTGTCACTCACACTCTCTCTCCTATCAATACTCCCCAGTCATCCTTCACACCATTAGCAGGTTAATCTACCTTGTGAATAGATCTGGTCATATGATGTTTAATAATGCTTCACTGCATTCCTATTTTCTGCTGAATAAAAGTTCAAACTCCTTTGATTGGCATTTAATGCTCTCCACAATCTATTGTCACCTTCTCTTTCCAGTCTTATCCCATAGTACTCTTTAGGTTCCCCACAAACTGGACTACTTATCAGCTTGGTTCATGGTAGATCTATCTGCTACTCCCCATCCCCCAACACCATTGAATCCCTCTTCATTTTTTAATACTTACAACAAATTCTACTTCTATTAAACATTCCTTGTCATCTCCTTCCCCCTAGGACTTCACATAGTACTCTGCTTGTACCATTCTGATAAAAGTATCTTATTTTATTTTGTAATCTAGCAACACCACCACTTAAGCAGCTATTGTACTATGTTGGACACTGGAATTAAAAGTAGTGAAATAAATTCATCTCTTATCTTGGGAAGTTTCCATTCTTTTGAGAGAATTCAACAAATTAATTAGATAAGTGTAAAGATGAGTTATAAAACTGGTTTATTTTTATTTTATTTTTTTTTATTTTTGCAAGGCAAATGTGGTTAAGTGGCTTGCCCAAGGCCACACAGCAAGGTAATTATTAAGTGTCTGAGGTCAGATTTGAACCCAGGTACTCCTGACTCCAGGGCCAGTACTCTATCCACTGCACCACCTAGATGCCCCTATAAAACAGTCTTTATATGACTTTTTGGGGGAAATTAACAATTGGGGGAACCAAAGACCTTTTGAGGGAGGAAGTGCTTGATCTGAGTCTTGAAGAGAGCTTTAGTTGTAAGTATATATTATATGTGTCTATTAGACTGTAAACTCCATGAAGGAAAGAACTGTGTCTAATATAAGTTTTAAGCTTCATATATTAACCTAGTATTCTGCTCTGCATAATGTAGGCACTTAATGTTTGATGAGTTGAGCTAAATTTATTGAGGGCTCTGATTTGCCTATTTCTTATGATAGGTGCAATGTGGTATTTTCATTTAATCATTTTTCAGTCATGTTCAAATCTTTTGAGATTTTTCTTGGCAAAAATATTAGCGTGGTTTGCCATTTCCTTCTCCAGCTCATTTTACAGATAAGGAAACTGAGGCAGTTAGGGCTAAGTGATTCCCTTGGGGTAATACAGTTAATATCTGAGGCCAAATCTGAACTCGGGTCTTCCTAACTTGCCCAGCACTCCTACCAGCCACAATGTAGTATACAAATGTGGTATACATTGTGGTATACAAAAAAACAATTCTAAGGTGTGGTCTCTATCATCAAGAAGTTTATACTTAATTTTAGAGAAACAAGGCTAACATGTACAAACCATTAAAAACAGAGATAAGAAAATGCTTATCCAAAAAAATCCTAATGATATTGAATAGTCTATTACTAATATAGGATTTCAGAGAGGAGTGGGCTTTTCTGGATCTGAACCTAGATCTTGCTGAATGACTGGAGAGGTAATGAGCACATATACAAAAACCAGGAGAAGGCAATGAGCAGGATCACTGAATCTTGAGGTTAGGTGGTACCTCAGAGGACACCTTGTCTGATACTCCTCTCTTGTATGATACTCCTCTCTACAACATACCAACATTTAATCATTGTGTGTCACAGATGAGACAATGATGAGAGACTTGACAGGAGGAGGAGACTCTTTTCTTAAAAACCTCCTTTGGTTAAATAAAATGGAATTTTTTGTTGTTATATATCTGTTTTACACACACACACACACACACATATATATATATGTATATATATATATATTCTTTCAATAAAGGTTTAAGTTAAATGTAAATTACTATAACATGTTATATATGGTTCCACTGACAAGCGGACACCCTGTTGTGTTAAAAAAAAAAAACAACTAATTTCCATAGTTTGGTTGTATGTGACCTGAAATTTTTCTCCCAACACTTAAACCTAAATCCACCTCCCCATCCTAGAATTCCAAAAATATTCTTCCTGGTAGCCTCATATTTAATTTCATTTTGTTCTTTTCTCAAGGCAGATGGAACAGGCTCTAGGATTGTGTCTTGTATGCAGTAGGTATTCAATATGCGCTGTTTTATGGTGATGGTAACAGCTGGTCACCAACCTATTCATAAGTTGTTATGTTGAAAGATCCTTATGGAGTCATCCTTCAGCCTTCTGTTCTCCAGAACACATCATCCCAATTCGTCAATCTTTCTTCCTGTATTCTATTTTCTGCCTTTGAACATACTTGAGTACAAATCAAGCTTCTTCAGTTGCCGGCCTTCAAATGGCTTGAAGGTGTCCAAAAATATTCAAGGTCTGCCTTGAAGGGACATTGTGTGCATTTTGTTTTCCATGTCTACACATACATGCTGGTTAAAACCCATTTTTTGGCATATGGACATTTTTCTTCTGTTCCCCCTTTCCTGCCAGGGAAATTTCATTCCACAGTTAAGTGGAACAACATGGAGTGGGGAGGGGTGTTGAAGGATCCAGAAATTTACAGATGCTTGTTAAAAGGCAAAGCCCTGTCATGGATAGAATAAATGATTAAGATTTAAATGACCTAGGGTCTGGGTCTGATTTGGCCATTACATGAACAAGGAAAACTTATCAATTTCTCTGTTATACTTTTTTCTTCTTTAAAATGGAGCTGATTCTAGATTCTTCTCTCATTTAAAGGATGTGTTGAGATGAATGAAGGCATAGAAATGAAAGGACTCAGATCACTTTCAAGAAACTGCTCCCTATACTCCAAAGGGAAGTTATTTTTTTTTCTTATTTCTCTTCGGTCCCATTGTCTACTTCATCCTCTATCACTTTGTGTCTATTAGTGTGTATATTTTCTGCATAGGAAGAAGACTGATCGTTATACTATTCTCTTTCACTTAAAATCTCTAGCAAGTGTCCTCTCTACTGAATTCCAGACTAACATTTCCATCTGCTAGATGGCTCCACCGGAATGTCCTGCCAGCATGGCAAATTCTACACATCTTCAATTCAACTCAACATAAGACTTCCATATCTATCTTTTCTATTTCTGGCATGGTACCTTCATTCTCCTTGCTGCCTAGGCTCAGTGTCAACTTTTCCTTCTCCCTTTTCCTCACCATTGACATGTATCTATAAATCCTGTTGATTACATCTCCAAAACATTCCTGGAATCTACTCCTTTTTTCTCCATTTCCTCAAGACTTTATTGTCTCTTTCCTGGCCCATTACAATAGGTTCCTAAATCAATTCCCTGTTTCCAATATTCTCTCTTTTCAAAAAAACATCCTGTATCCCAATTCTGGATTAATCTTCTCTATGCACATGGCTGATCATGTTACCTGCCTGCTCCAAAGTCTACCATAGAACTTTATGATCTAGCAAATAAAATCCAAAATCACTTAGCCTGCCTGGTAGCTAAATCCTTCAATTAAAAAAAAAAAAACCTGTTCACTCTGTGTCCTTTGCCCCCAGATCACCTTTATACTACTGACCCCCTCCTTCAGGAGGTCAGATCTGTTGTCATTTCTTCAATGAAATTATCCCCAATTCCACTACCTAGAAAAATCCCTCCTTTTCTGAACTCTAATGACCCCTTATATCTCTTAGTCAACTTCTACCTTCTTCCCTACATAATAATTATTTGTGCTGTCTTCTTCCTCCTAAGTTGTCAGTTCCTTGAGGGCAGGAAATAGGTCACATTGCTCTCAGCATCACTAACATTGTCTGGCAGAATGTTATACACAGGAGATAGAGGATTCTAAATAAATATTTGTCAAATTGAACTTCTCACTGCCCATAATTGTCTTTCTCCATATGTCCTCTTTCCCCTGCTGTCTCCAGTTTTCTTTTAAAATGGAAATGTGATCTCTCTCCTCAACACTTATCTTTCAGACACAGCATTAAATGAACATCCCAGAGCTGTAGTAAAACTAGGCTTGGTTTGGAGTGAGACTAGGAACTTCACACCTAGCCATTTGCCACATGATGGGAGACCACTCCTACATACTGGCTCATCAAGAATCAGTTGCTGGCTCAGAAATGATACTCATGGTTGTGAATCTCCAAGAAAGTCTCTAATAGGAAATATTCTATATAAAGATGCTCAAAAGGTAATTGTGATAGCACTTATTGTCCTTTATCTATTCTCCAAACAACCTTTTTGGGTTGCTTGCCACCTTTGTGCTATCATGAGTCAGTGGAGAAAAGCAAATCTTTAGGAAGAAACCACTACTTACTTATCTAGTCAATAAATTCCACAGGAACAGGAAAATATAATTACAGAAATTATCCCTTCTCGTGTGGAAGCCATTAATTTACCCTAATTGAATTCATTCCTTCAAGAAAAGATGAATTTCTTCATTTAGGGTTGTAGGATTTAGGTTGGCAGAGTCCCTAAAGATGAGCTAATTCAAACCTTTCCTTTTATAAATGAGGAAACTGAGGTGCAGATAGGAAAAGTGATTAGTCCAAGTCCTAGTCCACTAACCTCAGAAGAAGGCAATTGGATACTTTAGGGAGTCAGTATGATAATCAGAGAACCTGGGTTGAGATTCCAGCTCTTGAGGCAAGTTCAAATAAGGTTTCTACTGTTTTCTAGCTGTATGACCCTGGCCAAATCATTAAGCCTCTGTTTGCCTTGGTTTCCTCAGCTGTAAAAAACAAACAAACAGATAAACAAAAGCACCTGCCTATCATGGTTGTTGTGAGGATCAAATGAGTCAATATTTATTTTTTTAAAGTGCTTAAAATAGTGTGATATATAGTAGGCATTATTTAAGTGTTTATTACTTCTTTCTTTTCCTTCTGATGATGACTATCTATGGAACCTTAGACAAGTCTTTTATTTTCGGGACAGCAGTAACTGTACCTGTAAGAAGAGGGGTTTCAGCTAGATGGCCTCTAAGATCTCATTCACACCTAATTGTGTGATCCTCAGAGTTAATGTCAGTCTAGTGACACAACTCCTTCCTGATGAATACAGATTTTTTTTCCCCAAATGCCCAGTCACAAGAAGAAATACAAGTTGATATTCATAAGGGTATTTGTATAAGGAAAATCTACCTTAAATTCAGTCTGAGTCCCCCTTAATATTTCACCAGAGAGTTCATATTTAAATCTGTTATCATTCCTATTCCCACAAAGCCAGGAATGTAAGAGTTGGATGAGTCCCCAAATGTCATTTAGTCATAACCATTTCTGAAGGAATATGGACAGTATCTCTAACAGGTTGTCATCCATTCATCAATGGCACCCACTGGTTCCCAAATCAGCCCATTCCACTCTTGAATAGCTTTGAGTTGGAGGCTATTTTCCAGTTCTTATTCCCTGCAGCTTCTACACATTACTCCTAAGACCAAGCAATTTATTTAGCAAATAAAAATCCTCTAAATACCTGAAGGCCACCATTCTGCCTTTCATAGGTCTTTTCTCTTCAATTCATTATCAGTTACTTCAATAGTATTCAACAGATCCACACAATATAGTCCCCAGTCCTCTAATCTCATTATTGCCACCTCCTTCATGAGCTCTAACTTGTCAACAACCTTAAAAAGAATCAGTTTTCTACAGCAATACCACTACTAGGTCTATATCCCAAAAAGATCATAAAAAAGAGGAAAAGTCTCACTTATCCAAAAATATTTATAGTAGCTCTTTTGGTGGTAGCAAATAATTGGTAATTGAAGGTTGCCCATCAATTGGGGAATGGATGAACAAGTTAAGGTATATGAATGCAATGGAATATTATTATCATATAAGAAATGATAAACAGGTGTGTTTCAGAAAAAAATGGACTTAGATGAACTAATACTGAGTAAAGTGGGCAGAACCAGGAGAATATTAAACACATTAAAAGCACTATTGTGTGATGATCATCTATGCTAGACTTAACTCTTTTCAGGAATTCAGTGATCCAAGATAATTCCAAAAGACTTGTGATGAAGAATGATATCCACATCCATAGAAAGAATTATGGAATCTGATTGCAAATCAAAGCATATTATTTTTCACTTTTTAAAATTTATTTTATGCTTCTTTCTCATGTTTTTTCCTCTTTTGTTCCGATTCTTCTTTCGCAACATGATTAATATGGAAATAGTTTAACATGATGGTACATGTATAACATAAGTAGAATATATTTCTTCATCTTGTCCACAAGAATATCATGAGGAACTCCCAACAGATGTTTTGGTGAAATCTTGCTCCTCTAATAACACACTCCTTATTTGTCAATTCAGGTGACTTGTCAAAAAAAAGAAATGAGGTTATACTCTCCTGATCTTTTATGTGTGTTTGATTTATTTTAAAATATGTTCTATTAATGACTTTTATTTCTTCTTAAATGCCATTAGCCAACCATGGATTAGACTGAAACATTCCTCATAACAGAGAAAAACAAAGAAGCTAAAACATCCCATAGGAGACTTTATCTAATAATGTAAGCAATATTCTGTCCCACTTCTGTGCATAAGGAAGGAGATATGATGCCTTATCACTTCATTTGGACCTTCATTGGTTTTTCCAGTATTCAGATTTCATCTTTTTTTAATTAACCCTTTCATTTATATTGTTGTTGGGTATATTGTTCTCGATCATGTGACTTTTTCTGAATGAACATATTCCTTGTGCAAATTTTCATCAAGTCCTAAAATTCCCCCAGAAATTAACCAAATGATCACCATAGTTTGAATACTCCAGAATTTTCCATTCTTTTGAAAATTAGGACAACATTCCCCATCTTAAAGATATCAGTAAAGATACCACTATTTGCAGTGCTTTTATTGGTTTCTAGAACTATGGGCTAGAATTTAAAAGGTCTGATGATTTGAACTCATTGAGGATAGGTAGGTCTTCTGTTACCATCTCCTCAGTGATTTGAAGTTTTCCTCTTTTTAGCCATTTTGTTCCATTTCCCAGTCTGGATGTCTTCTATTTTTCCCTATCATCTTTTGAATCAGGGTATAACAAAATAGGAAAATCAAGGAGTCTTGCTAGTTCCTGCCTTGGAGCAAGGTAAGAATACTTAGAATGGAACCATCTTCTGAAATAATCTGGCAACTCAAGATAACAAAGCTTGATCCTTCAAATCAAAGCAGCGAGAGGTCCCTCAGTTTTGAGAACCCTCTCCTTATTGAAATCACTTTGTATATATTTACTGTATATATATTATATCCCCCTATAGAATGTGAGCTTCCTGAGGCCAAGTAGTTTTTTGTCTTTGTATTCCCAGGTCACAGGAGCACAATACCTTGAATTTGATAAATGCTTAATAAATATTTGTTGAATTGAATTGAATTGATTCCAAAAGATTCCACACAGTATTACAGTCTTGCATTGTCTATGCCAATAATAACATTCATTTTGTTTGAACAAAGCCTCTCTCTGTCCTTTATCTTTATAGGAGAGGCAATAAAGTCTGCATACTTTTAACATTTTGCTTTCACTATGGAGGCAAAACTAGCAGTAAAAACACCAGATTCACTTCTGAGAATTAAACACATGAATAATGCTGAAACTTGTTTATAAAACTGGAAAGGCAATTTCATGCAAAGGCCTAATGGGAAAATTGGTAGCTTTCTTCCTCCCTGGAATCCCCAAACAAACTTTCTTTGATGCTTTACTCATTATTTTTATAATTAGACATAAAATGATTCACACTTTAGCCGTCATTTTAACAGATCATTGTGGTTATTTCCATTTAAGATGAGTATTTCTGCATATTGCAGATAAGCAGTCAGTCATATGTGGCATAAAGCTTTTCTTAAAAAAATAATTAGGCCTGTGAAATGATATTTAGAATTTCTTGAACTGTCTGATGAATAAGGGATAATCAAAAATTCATAAGAAATATAAAAATCTGTTGTCAAAGTGATGAACCTAGAGGAGTGTGAAGCTGAAATTAAAATATCTTCATTGCAGAAAGAACCCAGAAGCCCGTCTCTAATTGCCAGGTCTTACAACTTGGAATCAGGAGTTGCCAATATACAATAGCATTTTGCTAGATGAGAAAACAACAAACTCCACAACTGTTTAAAAGCTGAGCTCAAGATCATCTTTTTTTAAAAAAAAAATCATTGTATATTATTAGGGTTGCAGTTCTAAATACATTTGACCACAGACCACTGGAGCGGATGATAAGTATTTTAGTATGTGCAAGTTTTTCCATGCAGAACAACTAATGACTAGAAAACCATAAACTGCATAGTCAAATGATAAAGGCTATTTGTATATTGGTTATTGAGACAGGAAGTAAACTTTTATTGCCTCTTTTCATTTTTATTACAGGAGACAAATTCCCTCTAGACAATGGGGGGGGGGGGGGAACAGATAGCTGGGTGATGTACAGTAGAGCTAATGACCACAAAACAGAGGCCCAAGGCCTGCTCTCACACTGTGTGATGGATTCAATCATTTCACTTTTTCCAGTCCTTCCTGCTCCTAACCTATTACTGGAAATTATCAGGGCTTTATTTAAAGTGCCCTATTTCATTAAATTACTAGGGATTAACTATCTTTAATTCACTGAAAATATCTATTAACCCTGAAAACATGAATAGAGAACTGTGTATCTGAGTTGTAGGTTCAGGGGAAGGATAAGGTTTTGGGAGAAGTGTCCCAGAACACTTTGATTATCTCTTTAGACTCCTTAAGTTTAATTTAAAGAAAGAAAATGTTCATAAAAATAGCACCTCATGATCTAGGGTGTGGAAAGATCAGCAACTTTTTGGTTAAAGGTTCAGACTATCTCTCTTTGTGGTTATTAAAACCACTAGTTTTGGCCAGCTCTATCCACAATCTGATCAAGTCATGCCATTATTTCAATTCAGTTGCTACAGTAGTATCCCCAAGCACCAGACCAATTTTCTTAACTTGGACTTTTGTTGAATAGACATGGTGTCTCTACTGTGTTTATCTGTCACTCTGAATTTTTAGTTCTTTAGGCTCATTCTAAGAGTCATTTCTTACTTTCTGTTTTTTGCTCTGCGCATTACTTGCGCAATAGGAGTTAGAGACCTAAGGTCTTCAGTTTGGGAGTTTAGAGGGACAAACAACTATTTTATCTTAGGACTTTCATCCATTTCTCACTTCAACGCCCAGAACTGGAAAAGAGAGAGATGGGCCTTCAGAAGTTCAGCTATTTTAGCAATAGAACGTGATCCCACAGGATGAAGTTTTCGATATATAAACTAGATAACAAAACCATGTTGTTGTTTGCCCTTTGTTCTTGAAGAAGACCAATGGCCTCATGAATATGATGTCTTGACTTATGTATAAACTAGATTTTTAGTGAAGCAGAGCTGTGCAAAGTCATTAGCCTCACTCCTTCTTTGGGAGTTATCAAAGTCCTGCGGTAAGAAAAAGGTCAAGTTGACTGATGATGACCCAGGATGCTGAGTGACCTTGGCCTTTCTCAATTAAGGTCTTTCCCAGATCTCAATTTTCTGACACCATGACCATTCATTAAGGGCTAAGTAAGAACTGGGACAAAAAATGACAATTTACCATTCCAAAGCTATCAATCTGGGAGGGAAAGACCCTCAGAGTTTCTGGGATATGTCACATGATCTCTTTATAAGGTTTATACCCTTGGACTGGGTCATAGTACAAACAACTGATTGGCAATCAAACAAGTTAACCATATCTTAGAGAGCTTTAAATATAGAAATTCAAGCAGTGGTCCAATATAGCAGTAGAAGAATTCTAGTTGAGAATACATCAGCTAGGAAGTTGGAGTGAGAATCAGAAGAAAAGCCAGGTCCCTGAGAAGGAATGATTAGACCCCTATATCTTATCTCAGGGTGCCCAGTAAGTTCTCAAACATCTATTATATTGGCATTTTGGAGATGCTCAATAAATATTTGTTTGGCTATTTAGAATATAACAAGATGCTCAGAATGCTATAGCTTTCTTTTTTTTCTTTCCTTCAAAGAACTCTGTGAACCTCATTTCTGCCTTTTTCTGATAGTCCAGACCTGGGAAGTAACTGGTATATATGAGAACTCCCTGCTCACAAAATGCCTTCTACCCATACACATCAAAATTCGTTCTTAAGTTTCTCATCTGAGTGAAACAGATCCCTGCCGGGGGAGAGAGATTTAGAAAACTACAAAATAGCGTTACTCATGTTATACTGTGTTTTTATTTATTTTCTTAAATGTTTCTCAATGACAATCTGGTTCCTGCTTTGCTAGCTTTACACCTCTCATCTAGGGTGCTAGGCTGGGAAGCTAAGTGTTCGGTCCAGGATCACCCAGAGCATCAGAGATAGAACTTGAATCCATTCCTAACTATAATGGTTCTCCATCCCCAATGGCAGATATAACAATAAAATGTATAACATCAAACAATAAAAATCAATACCAACAACAAATTATAATTGTAACTTAGTCAAAGAATAAATAATTCTAATGAAAAAAGAAGATCTATGATTTAATTGATATAAGGAATTCCTTGATCAAGGAAGTCCTTGCATTAATACAGATTGAAATTTTCTCCAAAAGCTGTAATATTAGTTACCAAGGTGTTGATAGTATCCAAGGTCTCCCCAACAGGATGTGTCAAAGAAATGGTTTAAAACAAGGCTTTCTGGCTCCAAGGCCAGTTTTTAAACCATATTCCAGGTTGTCTATCTTATAAAAATCTACATTATCATATTTGTTCTTCACAATAACCTTGTACAGCATAGGCTTGCCAGATGTGAAGGACAAGAAGTTTGTCATTGGGTTAACTCCACTAATTACCTGCCTAGTTATGCTTGTGTTCATGAAGTGAGTCACATTTACTTTATTTTATTTAACTTTTTTTTTTAACTATATGGGCTTACTTTGGGCCCAGCAGCCTCTTTAAAAATAATCTTAAGTCTAATGATAATATCCTCCTACCCTACTGTATCCTCTTGAAGTGCTTTGAACAAGATGATTCCTTGGGGATGTCATGAGAGTGCTGTGTTTTTCTTCACAGATTTCCTTTAGGTTTTTAAAAAACCAATTACTTCATATGCTAGTGGATCCTAAATAATCAGTATGAGAAGTAGAGGGTCCCAACTGCTGCCTATACCTTTCCTGCTTGTTTACCTATGAGTCTTGCAACCTGGAAGCTGTCTTCTGAGAGGTTTATTGGGCTGTAATTTGGGATAGGGACTGCATTCTATAGACCTTGGGGTTGTGGAATGATTCTACTTCTGTGTGTCCTAATAAATCTTGAGTAGTCACTTCCTATACTTCTTAATAGGAACTGGAGCACTGATTGACATGATAACATCAGGTATTATTCCCATTTTACAGATGATGAACTAAGATTCACAGAGTTTAAGAGATTGAAGCTATCATATAGATCTCAAACAATAGAGCTGGAAACACAACCAGGTCATCTGATTTCAAGTCTAGGAAACTATCTGTCATCACCCCACACTTTCCCTCTCTATGGCCCTTACTTCCCTTTTTCTTCTCTAACTCTTTCTAATATTGCAGACTTTCTTTTCAAGATGACTGTAAGCCAAAGGGAAACATTAGGGCCTTTCTAAAATTTTTGAGAAACCTTAGAGGGTCACCAGAGACCAAACATCTCTGAGGAATTATCTAAAGGTCCAGGACTATAGAAATTAATCCTCTTGCATCTCATGGAATCTAACCCCATTCCTTAAGTTCATTGGATGGTACCATTGCTCAGCTGGCATTCCCTTTGCTTTCCCACCTTGTGGACTTCATCACGATCTCCAAGCAACTGTCCAAGTGATTTCAGACCATTAGAATTTTGTAATAGCTGTTATTGCTTAAAGGAATGGACATTAGTGGGGAATCAGGCATCTTTATTTGAAGAGATTTTCATTTTTACTGCTAGGACAAATGATGTAGCTATCATAGGTGGAGTAAGAAAATAGGGAGGAACTTAACTGTGATGCAATTGTGGAAAGAGTCTTCTGTTAACTTCTTGGCTTTACTCAATTCCAAGCTCATTTTGTTTAAAAAAACTAAAGGATTCACAGAATTCTCAAAATTTTGGTGTCCAAGGCAAAGCTCTAATTACCATGAACTAATTATAGCTCTGTTTTAATATCATGAGATAAGACCTACATTTGCTCCTTCTTGCCCTAGAGTTCACTCTGGAGCTCTATCTCTCCTATTCTCTTATAATCTTATATTTAAAAGGAAGAATTAACTCAATTTCTCCCTTCAAATCCAACCATACCAGAAGCCAGGCAAGAATACCCCACCCCCAACCTATGTTTTGGGTTGTTTTGAAGCAGAGGAACTTGATGATCTAGGAAACTAATGTCTAATCACCAGGAATCATGGGGATTTACCCTGGTTATTTCATAGAGGTGGTATAAACCTGTTGCCTTTCCATCTTTAGCCAAGCCCCAATTTTCTCAATGGCAATATGGTGCAAAGTTCTGTCTTCCTCCCAGGATGAGGAGGAAGCTTATTCTTACCACAACTGACCTCTACTCCATGCCAATGTTGAATAAGCTCCAAAGTGCTACACATTAATGTAATGGCTTTTTTGGCATTGGTGGTTGCAGTTCCGGAGCTGATGCTATTTTATGTACATATCTTTGAGACCAGTTGTGAATTGAATCCCTAAAGAGGCAAGCAGGCTTTGGACTCATTCAAAACTCTGAATTTGGAGCTGGCTCTGTAACTCAATGAGTCACCTCTGTCTGCTCCTCTACAATGATAGTGATGAAAGTGCTGGCCTACATCCCAGAGATCGTCAGAGGAGGAAAGAGATGACTTTAAAGAGGTCACAAAATGTAAACTTTTTTTCTCTCCCACTCCTGTAAATGAGAGAGAGGAGAGGGGGAGGTATCACCAGGGTACATGACCATTCTCATATTCTAACTTATGGGAAGAGGAGACAGAAGGAACATGTTCCCCAGTCCTCAGATAGAGGTACAGCATCACCCTATATTCCTAGACCACAAAGAGACCACTAAAGTCAGAAAGGAAATGAGCCAACAGATTTATTTCACCTTCAAAAAGTAAACTGGGTAACCAACCCCATGATGGTTTATGACTAGATTTTTCTGGATGATGGCATTCAATGCTTCCACTTTTCCCCAGAAAAGAGTCCCAATCACAAGCCACTGAGAATATACCTGACTGGTCACTGGTATAGCTGAACTTGGCTGTGGATTAGTATAGCTGATTTTTCTCTTCATTAACTGTTCCTAGCAACTCAATGAGGGCCCCCTACATTACTACCAAAAAGAAAAAAGAAAAAAACTATATTTAGTTTATACATGTTATATATTAACTTGTGCTTCCTGCCCCTCCAACCCCATCTTGAAAGAAAATTTCCTGAGAACAGGGGCTATTTTCTTTTTTATTTGTGCATCCCCAATTCCTAACATAGTGCCACAGTAGGTACATAATAAATGTTGGTTGAATCAAATTCTAGTGCCTTTGAGGCCCATTGGAAAAAACCTTCATTAATATGTATCAAGCACTCTGAGATAAAGGGAAGAAGCTGCTAAATGAGGGGGTCTGTTGCAAAGCCCCATGAATAGCGGTGAATGGATCCTATCTTCTGTAAGCAATATGACTATTAAAGGTCATTTGGCAAAAAGCACAAAGATTTACTGCTCCTCTAGGCTCAAGTACGCTCAAGGTCAAATAGAAACAGTCAGCTGATGAATTTGCATGCTGTTTCCTAAGGATCAGTAGGTGCCCGTATTTCACTCGCTGTATTCTCCATAATCTAGGGATGGCTCATTGCTATGTTCAGGAAAGTAAGTAATTACTGAAAGGTTACTGGGCACCCTTCCTCATTACTAGTAATCCACTGCAAGAACAGACGATGACTAATCTTTGCTTCTAAGGAAGGGCCATTCTTTGCAACAGCTTTACCCTAGGTTAGTATTGGAATTTTCCTTAGAGATTGTCAGGTTAATTCATAAAGAAATCCACTATAAGGGAAAGACATTCTAAACTACTAAGTCAAGTTATAGCCACAGCAAAGGAATATTAAATTTTTGTTTTAGAAATAAAATTAAAGGAGCATTTGGTATAATACGAATGGACATTAGAGTGGCCTCCATTTCTCAGAATGCAAATGATTTGATTACAAAGAGATGGCCATGACTTACAGCTAAACATTTGCAGATGCTGTTATTTTTATGTGCATCTTTGTACTGATGTCATTGAGGCTTGTGCCTATGCATGGCCTGAAAGTGAAGTCCAGAAGAAATGTTAAAATATGAGGTTGAAATAATTTGGAAAGGGATGTAAATTTGAACTGGACCATTTAACATCTGGAGACTAATTTTCAAGGTCACTAGAGAACATTCCCTTCGAGATTCTAGTGACTCACAAAACAACTATACATTTAGTACACAGTGCTTAGAGAAGGAAATACTCTGTGATTTATTTGCAACTTAGAGTCACAAGCCAGGATTCATATTCAGTTATTACACATCATTATGAATTACTTTTAACTATTATATTTCTTTTTTTCATTATCTGGCAAATATTATATGCTTGATCATCTCTAAAGAGGGAATATCAGAACAATTAGTTCATGTTTGCCAAGAACTCTGAAGATGAAAAGGTCTGGATTAAGACCTAAGCATTATTACTATTGTCAGAAAACTCAGAGGGTTTCAGAAATGTATCCAGTACCTAGATTTCTACTTTCTAGAGTACTAAAAAAAAGATTCAAATTGAATGTCATGCCATTGAAATGGGAATCAGAATATCAGAATTCTAGCTCTTTCTTGGTCATGAACTGACTGTATAACCTTGGATAAGTCATTTGCAACTCTCTTAAGTCTCAGTCTCCCCAATCAGTAAAGTGAGTGAATTAGATTAGATAAACTCTAACTTTTTTTTTATTCAACTGTGCAAATTCTAAAGATTTATGGGACAGAGAATGGAACAGACCCCAAAAATATATTATCATATAAACTGCTGGCCAAAACATTGGCTTGGTCCCCAGGATAGCTGGAAGTGAATTAGTTAGTTGAACTGCATCTCCCATTGAGTAACTACTCCTAATGCTCTAGCTATAGCATTTGCCTTATCTATCCTTCAAATCACTTTGTATATGTTTTGTATTTGTGGTTCTGCATTCATCTTGAGTCTCCCTGATAGATGACTTGAGGGCAGGGATTGTTTTCATTTTTATATGAATATCCTAGTGCCTTCTACTACAGTGGCAGACACATACTAGGTACTTCAAATGTTTGTTGAATTGAATAGAACCATGAATGACTATAAAAATAACCACTTCTATAAATCATTTCAAGTAGATAAACAAGTACATAAAAATATCACTAAAAAACTGCATTCTTGTGTTTGTCTCACTTAACATATTCAGTTTCTGATCTGTCTCTTTCTAAGGAAGAAGAAAATGCCATCATCTAGAGAATGTGATTGATTTGTCAAGATAAACAGCAGGGAAAGAGTGAGTCAATGCCAGCAGACCAAGGGCTAGTAATAACCCAGGTGAAAGTATTGGAGAAAACAAAACATTCCCTTTTAATGATTGTAAGCTTAATGTGGGAAGGGACTAATAAACATATCTGTGTCATACATGCGTGCACACCGAACAATTCATTTAATAATAACTCACATATTCATAGCATTTTCCTCACAACTATCTGCAGGCAAATGCAAACATTGTTTTAATTCCCATGTTTCAATAGGTTCAGAGACTTGCCTAAGATTAACTATCATTTAGTCATTTCAGTCATGAACAACTCTTCGTGATCCTTTTTGGAGTTTCTTGGCAAAGATACTGGAGTGGTTTTCCATTTCTTTCTCCAGCTCATTTTCCAGATGAGGAAACTGAGGCTGCTGCTCATACAATGGACATAAGAATAGTACATAACTGAGTTTTCAGCCTTTCCAGCTTGGTAAAATCTGCTACAGTTTGCCCTCTCCCACCTTCACCTTTAACAATCCAAGGTCCAGCTCTACACCTTACTGACAACTTGAACACAATTATCATTGGAAATACTTGGACTATTTTTTCTTTAAAAATTATTTTTCATGTTCCAGCTAATAAGGCATTGGCTCTAAGGAAGTTTCTTCCCATTCATCATAGATGTTTACAATATCATGATAAAACAAACCAGACACAAAATCATTAATTCTCTCTGTATTTACCAATCTTTCCTTATAACAAGATAATCTTTCCCTTAAGGACTTGTGTAAGATGAATGTCCATCAAATTCACTTCATTTCTGAGCCAAAGAGGGCATGGAGGGTTAACACAGAGGCAAGCTTTCCCTTGCTTTATCTTAATCTATAAACACAGGTCTATGTTTTGATGAATATTGCACTGAACATAAGCCAAGATATATTGATATCATGGGCTAAGTGTTTAACATGAAGCCTGGAAGATGTACACCCAAAGCTAATTAACCTAGACATGTTTGTATCTGGAACCCTGTTGTGGCAGTCTAAAAATATCTGCCTAGAACTCTGGAACCAATGATTTAAAAAAAAAAAGAAAAGAAAAAAATGCAGGAAACCACACAAGGAATTGTACATATCCCATATGTTGTTTTTTTCTTAAAAGAATCTCTTTTCCTTGGTTGAATTTCTGCTGAGTTTCTGTGAGACCTTTAGCTCATCTCAGCTGTTTCCTTCATACTCTTCCCTACCCAAGTCCCTTAGTCATTTCAAGAACATTTGTTGTGGAGAATGTGGGTGACCTCCTGCTCAATGTTGATATCTGCTAGAGGAAATTTCCAAGTAGCCATCTTGCTTATTTTCTCTGAGTTCTTCTTGTTTGACTTTTATTTTTTATGTAAATCATATTCTATTTGAATTGATCCTTCAAATTTTAGCACCAGAATAATAAGGATGATGATGATGATGATGATGATGATGATGATGATACAAAGGCCAAGTGGTATTACACTCTTGGGTTTAAAGAAATGTCCTTATAGTGAATTCCAAAGAATAGGGTAGAATACTGATTTTGGTGTTAATTCTTTCCCAACCTTAGATCTCCACCTAATTCCATCTCAGTCTCTCCAAGTCATGGTCTTCCTAAAAGGACTTGCTATCAGGAAAAGAATCTTCCCTATTCCTCCTCCAAATCTCAGTACCCAAGAGAAGGGGGTTGCAAGACATGGAGCATCAAAAGGCAACGAGGAAGGGGAAAGAATGAAGGAAGAAAAAGCTTAAAGAGAAGCAAGATTAGGACAGACCTGGCTTCCTTCAACCTCTCCCCAGCCTGTTTTTGTTCTTCCTATTACCCTCTCTCTCTAAGAGGGAGTGAGGAGTAGGGATTGATACTGGTAAAGGAATGATGTAAAGTTGAAAAAATTCCAAAGAGCCAGCAGAGAAAATAGAAAAGCTATAGATGGGGTAAGAGGAGGAAAAGATTGGGGAAGGTATCATGAATGAAAGAAACTATAATGATGAAGGGATATAAGGACAGGGGTGATAAAATTTTATCACAGAGTCAAATCATGTTTTCATGGACCCAGATTTTATCCTATAGGAGTTAGTAAATTGTTGCTTTGTTCTGGCCTCTGTGAAATGCCTGGCAGTCCTCTAAAATTCCTTCACTATTCCTGTATTTCAGTAGATGCTTGCCATATACAATATTTCAGTAGGGTTGCTATAAACTGCTTTCACCAAGTAAGGAAACTTCCTTACAAAACTTTCCAGGGTACCCACTCTTCCAAGCTCTATGTATAGGAAAAGTGATAAACATGGGGACATTGTCATAAAAAAAAAACCCTCTGCTGGGAAGAAATCTAGATATGCTCAAAGTTTAAACATAGATGTTCCATCATCTTCGAATGAGACACCGTCTGAATGTAACAGCATCTTTCACAGAAAGCTGTATGCCAGTAGTAGGAAGACTCATATCCTGGTTAGTGTAAGAAATCACACATAGCGAGGCTGATCTTGCAGTCCATCTGTATGCAAAACACCATCAGCATCATGGGAGCTCTTTACAGCAAAGATGCTGTGCTAGTGAGCTCAAGTGATATTCTCTAGCCTTCATCACTACCGCAGATTGGTCTTGAGCTGTGAAATATTCTCTAACAAATACCTTATTAGCAAATAAAGCTTCTCATATTAACTTTCTCCCCTTCTCCCCCTACCACTCACATGCAGACAGGGAAATGACCCATGGAGGCAGAGGTCCCAGGCAGGAGACATCATGCCCTGGGCCTTCAGGCTGCCACTTCACCCCACACCGAGGTACTCATCCAACCTCAATGAGTTGATTTCAGTTTCCTTGATAAGGGAGTAGGAGACTATCGATTCTCTTCCTTTCCTCTGATCCAGCAATTGATTTAAAAGGGAAAGGAAGAGTGCTGCGCTGAATGCTTTACAAACATCATCTCATCTGATTCTCATAATGACTCTGTGCTGTTATTATCCCCATTTTACAGTTGAGGAAACTGAGGTAGACAACAGTGAAGTGATTTGCTCAAAGTTACACAGGTGCAGATGTGGAGGTTGCATGAAGCAATTTATATAGAGGACTTTGCAAATCTTAAAGCTGAATACAAATTGTTATTTTATCTTGTATGTTGTTAACATGAGGATGCCCCATCTTTTTTCCCCTCTCTTCTTATACACAAACATATATTGAGAAGTTCCTCCAGGATCAAATATAACATCCTCTATTTGAATGTCCATTACAATATGACCCCATCTTACCCTTCCAGGCTTCTTACACCTTACTGCTCCATGCATTGTCTCCATGAATTGTCTGCCTTGTCTAGAATTCTTTGCCTTCTCACTTCTGCCTTCAGGTCACAGCTAAAAGCTCACCTTCTACAAGAAGCCTTTTCTAGTACTCTTGGATATCACTGTTTTTGCTCTCCATTATTCATAGTTAGCTCTAATATCTTGTAGATATAGCTATTTCTGTAGAGAGATAGATAGATGAAAGAAAGAAAGAAAGAAAGAAAGAAAGAAAGAAAGAAAGAAAGAAAGAAAGAAAGAAAGGAAGAAAGATATGTGGTACACATACACACCCAAACACATAAGTATATATGTATATATGTATTTGTTTATGTTTCTTATCTACATTACTGTTACTGCTTTACCTTCATTGGTTACAGTTATCTTTAATAATTATCATTCAGATATATTAATACATATGTAGCATATATTGGTATATATGTGTATAGAATTATGCATGCATATATTACTTTGAATATGTAAATATTCACAATAATGTGTATATATACATGTATATATGTGCATATATTATATACAGACATATATGCACACACCAACAAAGGCATTGATGTTTATGGTCCTTCTTCATGTTACTGTTTTTCCTCTATTAGTTATAATTATCTCCACTCTATCTGGTAGAGATAAATATTATAATAGATCATATATATTAGCATTTATGAATGTTTACATGTATTACATATACAGAAACAGAAATCTGTCTTTATACCTATATATGTTTCTGGTCAGCTTAATGTTATTGCTTCCCTCTATTGATATGATTATCTCTAATATATCATAGATATAGATAGATGATAGATAGATAGATAGATAGATAGATAGATAGATAGATACACATATGTATGTAGCAGTAGAATATATTGTTAGTAATACAGACAATCTGTCCTGGTTTCACTGGGTGTGCATGCATACATGGATATGTCTACACCTGTATATATAGGTTTGTGGATTTATATATTGTATACATAAAGCTGATGTCTCTCTTCCATTTAATTTCAAGCTCCCTGAAGACAGAGGTTGTTTTGGTCCTTCTTTGTTTCCCCAGTGTTTACCAGAGTGTCTAGCACTGTTGACTGACCTTTGCAATACAGGCACCCACCATAGAGAGGCAGAGAAGAATATGAGATCAGGGCCATCAGAAATGCTCCTCGGAGCTTCTATTTGGAGACTAATGATCTGGCTTTTAAAAAAAGACTTTACTAGACATTTTACTCCAAGAGATACATCATTAAAAGGGAGGCTACATTATCCTTCTCCACTACTCACTCAGGTTATATGCAATTCAAAAAAGTCTTAATGAATGCTTAATCCACGTCTGGCATGATAGAGGATGCAGTGTCAGCATAAAATATGGCGTCCTCAAGAAACTTACAATCTATTTGGGGACATAAGAGAGAAGACAGACATAAAACACTTAAGATAATAACCCAAGGCTATATATGGTCACAGACCAAAATGAGAGATACTAATGGGAATGGTTTACAAGTTCAGAGGAGGGAGAGATAATCATGAGTTCAGTGGTTTAGAGAAGGCTCTGTAGAGTAAGCTGTGAAGTTTTTCAAAGACTCAGAGGAAGAAGAAGAAAGATTTCTGTCTTCTAGTTTTCATGAGCTAAAAATGCAGACAAGTCCTACAAAATCAAAGCATGAAGAAAGGCTAATCTAGTGACCTTTGATATCTCAAGACAGAGTTGGCTGGGCACTCTGGGTCCCGTATTAGGAGAGTCTCTACTAGAACAATGACAATGGCTATTCAGTTCTTGCAATATTAGAAGCTGTTCCTTAAATCAGATAAACAATTTTGGAATGGTGTCCTACTTCATTATCTGATACTGGATGTAAAACATGAGAGTTTCCTGAATTTTGAGTGGGATCTTAGGAAGGTTTATGCATTTGAATGGAATGGAATGGAATATCATCATGAGCAAGAGATGCAAAAGAACTCAAAATTGTAACTGGAAAAAAACAAACTCAAAGAAATCCCATTAGCATAAGGAACCAAAGTCTAAAGACTTTGAGTATTGATCTTGAGTTTCTATTTTGGGTCAGTAAGAAAGGCTCAGTGGCAAAGAGGGCACTAAACTTGTTCTTTTCTGTGAACAGCTTCTGGAAAGGCTTAAAATCAGGAAGATTTGAGTTTGGATCCTGCCTCAGACACTTTCTAGCTATTTGGCCATGGATAAGTTGATTTAATCTTTTGGAACCTCAGTTTCCTCATCTGTAATAAAGGGATAATTATACCTGAAATAGCCATCTCACAAGATTCATGTGAAGATAAAATGAAATGATTTGTATGAAGCTCTTGGTAATTCTGAGAACATGCTATATAATTTGTAGTTATGTTACAGAAACACGCACACACACAGACACACACACACACACACACAACTAAGAGTCCACAGCCTTGGCTTAGATTCCTAGCTCTTGGAAACTCAAGCAATACTTTTCATCTTCTGGTTTCCATTTCCTCATCTGTCAAATGAGAAGGCTGGGCTTCTTAATCATTTTTTGTATCATGTTCCCCTTGGAAGTCTTGTGAAAACCTTGGACTTTTCAGGAAAAATTGTTTGTAAACATGTTTGTAAAATGTAACATGTAAACATGTTTGTAAACCATAGAATTATAAAAGAACTCAATTATCTTGAAATCCAATATTTAAAAAGTTCACAGACCCAAGAATAAGAACCTTTAGACTAAATGTTTTCCAACTCTGATATTCCTTAGTTCTAGGAGTGGCTTTTTGTGAAGGAAGGATGTAAGCATGGCACTACCATTGCAGTTAGATTCTGAACAGCAAGGAGATCTATCAAAGGAAGACACAGTCATATTCTTCAAAAAAAGTCATTTTTCCTCTTTCTAATAAACAAAGAATATGAAGCTACTTTCTAAAATGTCTTCTCTTTAGCATGAAATTTAACCTAGTACCCCTGAGCATCAAGGGGAAGGAATCTATAGCTAGAATAGCCTTTGCAAAAAGAAAAACTAATATCTAGATTTTGTAAGACATTTCTTTCTGAATCAATCATATCTTGAACAAACCACATTTTAACATTCATTTATATTACTTGGAGATTCCATTTATTTTTAGTGATTGAGAATTAATGAAAATGGTCCAGTTATGAAATAAAATGAGATTTAGTGTGAAGTACAAAAGATCTGGAGTCCAGCATTGTGGGCTATCATTCCAGCCTTTATTGCTTCCTACCTGTCTTTGGCTTCTCTGAGTCTCAATTTCTTCATCTTTAAAATGGTGAAAATATGATAGTACCTGTTACAACTTATATCAGATTACTTTCTATCCTAAAGTAGAGGAAGGGAATGGTGGGAAGGAAAACTTACAAAATTATCTTTACATATAATTGCAAAAATAAATAAAGAAATAAAATGACATGAATTATGACAATAATACATTCAAGAGAATTTACTACATTATATAGGGAACCAGCCCCAGAATCTAATCTGACTTCTGCCACATGTTGTTCATGTATCCTGGGCAAATCATTAACATCTCAATGCCACCAAGAAACTCTCTAAGACTCAATGTTTTAGAATAATCATTAATCTGAATTGGTAGTTGGAGTCTTTTTACCAGGAGTTCCTTTTTCTGTTTGTTTTGGGGTTTTTTGTTTTTTGTTTTTGCAAGGCAATGGGGTTTAGTGACTTGCCGAAGGTCAAACAGCTAGGTAATTTTTAAGTATCTGAATCAAATTTGAACTCAGGTCCTCCTGATTCCAGAGCCAGTGCTCTATCCACTGGGCCACCTCTAGCTGCCCTGGGAGTTCTTAATATCAATGATTGTTATCTATCTTTTTATTTGCTTTTATTTTGTTTTTTTTCCAATTACATGCAAAGATAGTTTTCACCATTCATCCTTTTGCAAACTTTTGAGTTCCACATTTTTCCACCACCCTCTCTTCCATTCTCATCCCCGAGGCAGCAAATAGTCTGATAAAGGTTGTCCAGGTACAAACATGTTTAGCATACTTTCCTATTAGTTACATTGTGAAAGAAGAATTAGAACTAAGGGGGAAAAAATTTCAAAGTTGACCATCCATACAATATTGTCAGTACTGTGAATAATGTTTTCCTGGTTCTTCTTACTTCACTTTCCATCAGTTCATAAAAGACTTTCCAGGTTTTTCTGAAACCATACTGCTCATCATTTCTTATCGTATTCCATCACAATCATATGCTTCAGTTTGTCCTGCCATTCCCCAATGGATAAGCATCTTCTCAATTTCAAATTTTTTTGGTACCACAAAAAGAGCTGTTATAAATTTTTTTTCTTTATATGTGTACCATTTCCCCTTTTCTTTGATCTCTTAGGGATACAGACTCAGTAGTAGTTTTAGGGGGACAAAGGATATGCACAATATTAAAGCCCTTTGGGCATCATTCAAAATTGCCCTCCAGAATGATAGGATTAGTTCACAACTCTACCAACAGTATATTAGTGTGCCAGTTTTTCTACATCCCATCCAGTATTTGTCATTTTTTTTTCTGTCATGCTATCCAGTCTGATAGATGTGATGTGATATCTTGGCGTTGTTCTAATTTACAGTTGTCTAATCAATAACATTTAGAGCATTTTTCAGGTGCCTATTGATTGCTTTGATTTCTTTTTAAAACTGCCTTTTCATATCCTTTGAACAGTTATCAATTGGATAATAACTTCTATTTTTATAAATTTGGCTCAGTTCCCTATATATTTGAAAAATGAGGTATTATCAGAGAAACTTGCTGTAAAATTTTTTTCTTAGTTTCCTGTTTTCCTTCTAATTTTGGCTGTTACCAAAGTCATTAACAAACAAATTATAGTGTGTTAAAAATGACCATAAATTTTGACCAAAATCTCTGCCAGTGAATCACTAACCTTGAATGCTGTTGACATACCAAGGCCTTGATGTCCTCAGGAGGTTCTGTATTTATCTCTGTATGAAGCTGGCTTTTATTTCTCTTTCTCTTTGTGGCCTCATCACATCATTTACAAACACTTTATCTCTGTTACAGAAAATAAATGAAATTCTCAGCTTTCGATGAAATGTCATGATGAAATGGATGGTCCCCAAATCTATATTTAGATGACTGACTCCTGTTTGTAGAAGACATGATAAATGTTTCATGCATATAAACTGAAAGATGATGGATTTAATGATCATACCTTAACTGGGGAATGCTATTTTGGAATAATTAAATGTTCCATCATTTGCAAGTCTAAATAGTCCATTGTTAGTTCCTGTTTCTGTCTGTCAACAGATCCTTCCATTTTCTAAGGGAAATTTATCATTAAAACAATTGAACTGATAGGAACATATTACCAGTGTGTGTTAGTAATAGCACATTTCACGGGACCTTAATCCGTATCTACATTTTAGGAAAACTTAATTTATGTGTGAGTCAGCTTTATAAATGACAAACATGACAAGCATTGTTTAAGGGCCACTAGGAGATATTTATCTTCAGGTATTGAAGAGAAACCATGCTGGAAAAATTCTTTGAGCCCAATCAGATGAAGAATCTTATGGCATCAAGGAGGATTTTAAAAGAAATTTCATTAACTGCAACAACCGCTAACTCTAGCAAGACTCATTAGATTTTAGAAATTTCGAGACCAAAGTTTTCTTTGGCACAGTTGTTATTTTCAACTTTTACAAAATGATGTTGAGTATATTCTATGATGTGTGCAAATTGTGAGTCTGAACAGTCAGAACTATTTTCCAACCCAAATACCCCCAAACCATTTTTCATTCTTTTGTAAAGAGGCTATAACAAGCTATGCCCCCAAATTGTTTTAAAAATACTGACCTCATAATTTGGGACCTAAAGAAATTGTAATGGGAATTGCATAGTTACTGTATTAGTAATAAATGTGAGCAATAAATCACTCGTGCTTTAGGTTAATAGCAGCCTCACATATATCACTGGCAGTGTTATGTTTTGAATGAATTGCTTCCACGCACTCACCTGGGAAATATCTTGATACATACTTTGCATTAGACCTCTAAATACTCAATGAGTCTGGCTTATATATATGCCAAATAATGGGACCATGGTAGAATAAATCATAATATTCAGGCCACCTTAAAGACAAAATTAGTTCATAGAATTATTGATAAAATTGCTACACAATTAATTATTAAGATAGTTGAGCATACCACACTGAGCATGACATGGTTAAATTTGATGGACTTTCTTTTTATGGCATATATATAAACATATATATATATACATATATATGTATACGTATATATATATATATATATATACACACACACATATATATATATTGATATATGCCTGCATATACCTACATGCATTTGAATTTATATAGGCATATAAATATAGTATATATTGTGTATTCACATGTTTATGCATGAAGTTATTTATCTATTGCATATGTATGTATAGAACATGCATTATTTCCTAGGTGCATTTTATATATATGTAAATGAAGACATGATATATATGTGTGTGTGTGTGTGTGTATGTGCACGCGCAAAGGGATATGTATTTCAGATTTGTTCTTGCCTTATGTCCTTATCATAATTCACTTTTTACTATGGTTAATTATGTGCTATCTTATTTCTGATACCATACTATAAGATTCTTGAAAGAAAGAATAATATCCAATACTGTTCCAGAGCCCTCTCAGTCCGTTAGTGTTTTGCTCATGTCTGTTGAATGAACAAAAGAGCAAATGATCATGCAGATCTGAATATTTCCTAATTGAGATCACTATGAATTGTCAGATGAGTGGTTTTCAAGTTAGGGAAAAAAAATATACTAGGACCTTCGAAACAAGATGTTATATCAATACATTTTGAAAGAGACATATGTAAGGACACCATATTAATTGCTTGGATTTTAATGCCATCTAACTTTTTGGGTAATCTTGGACAAATTACTTAATCTCTATTAGCCTCAGTCTCCTTATCTTTAAAATGAAAGGTCCTGGATAAAATGACTTAGAGGATTCATTTCATCCAAATGCACATTTCAAGTTATCACTGACCTAAACAATAAACAAAGTGAAGAATATATTATATTCAGGCTTTGAGAATTAGTCTTTAAGGAGTTTGGAAGACAAAGAAAAATCAATAGAACTGTTGGTACTTGGGTTTCTTTTTTAAACTTTACTTTTGTTTGAACAAGGAGTCGTTTTTGAATAGTCCTATGGTTCTCTGACCCAGAAAAGGTCACTTGGAAATGAGCAGTCTTCTGGATATTGGCCATGACATTGGAAAGATACCAAAACCAATGAGCTGTGGCTTGGTCAGTTTGATACTTCCTAATACCTTAAAGGTCAATTGGATAGCAATTCTCAAACTTCATTTTCTGAAATTTTAACCTCATGTAATACATGATTTATATTATTAAAGAGAAATTGAAGTCAAGCTATCTTTTAGTGAGGAGGTTTCTTAAAAAGCAGTGCCAAATAGTCAGTGATTTAACCTTATCAGGAAAGAGGTGATACTGAAAATTAACTTATTTGATGGCAAAAAAATGATACTGATAGTGAATCCCTTCACAAGGCTTTTTAAAGAGAAGTTAGGGAAAAAGAAAGATAGGACAATTGACTAAGACTGATTCTTGACTTGTTATATGAGCTTTTAAAATTGATTCCATAATATTTGAAAATAGTTGTTATATAGATTAATTCATTTGATGGACATTTATTAAGTTCCTACTGTGTACAAGGCTGTGAATTTATGGGCTCATGGATATGGAGCTGAGGAAATCTAGTGTGGTTAAGTGACTTGCCCAAAGTCACATTGGTCATAAACATCAGAAGCAGGTAATAAACTTTGGTCTTCTGCAGAGCCAGTGTTCTTTCCACTAGTTCATTCTAGCTTCCAAGAAGTTAAATAATTTTGATGAAAAGCAAAAAGCAACAAAAACATGTTTTCTAGAATACACACATACACATACACACACACACACACACACACACATACTGTCTGTGTCTGTCTGTCTGTTGGCTGTCTGTCTGTCTCTCTCTCTCTCTCTCTCTCTCTCACTAATTACTAGATTGGTGCATTTAAGGATTAAACAAAAAAAGGGAAGATTATATAATATCTGAGCCAGAAGGTTGCTATTGACTGAGTCTGAGAAGTCAAGGAAGACTTGGAGATTAACAACTTTAAAGAATGAGAAAGAGGGAAGATGTTTATGATATGGGAAACTGTAGATAGATACACTGAGGCTGAGTGGTAATGAAAATATTTTTCTTGCAGGTTTTTTTTGGAAAGGATAAAGGAAATAACACATATAAGGAACTTGACAAACTTTAAGCACCATATAAATGTTAGCTATCATTATTATTATTTACAACTGCTAATCCTATTGATCACACCTCCATAATATCCCTTCAGTGCATTCCTCTTCTTCATTCCCGTTTCTTCCTCCTTAAGATGTTGGCCTTGTATGTTTATTAGAAGTTTCTTTTGTTTATTTTTGACAATCAGAGGAGGAGAGAGAGAAAGAGAGAGAGAAGGTAAATTTTCTTTAACTGAAATTTTAATTAAATGCATATTTTAATGTAATCAATTAAAAGTTATAATTTATAATATAGATAGTTGCTAATACACTTTACATACCTTAGCCTATTTCAGAAAAGTCACTAAAGCTCGAAATCAAAAAAGAGCTTCAGAGTAACCCAAACAAAAATACACTTTCTATAGACTTTTTTTTTGTTTTGTTTTGTTTTGTTTTTGCAAGGCAGGGGGGTTAAGTGGTTTGCCCAAGGCCACACAACTAGGTAATTATTAGATGTCTGAGGCAGAATGTTAAATCAGGTACTCCTCACTCCAGGGCCTGTACTCTATCCACTGCACATCTAACTGCCCCCCAAAATACACTTTCAAGCACCCATAAGTTGTCATCCACTCAAGTATTATCAGAAGACCTCCATGGACAAAATACCCACAGCCTGTGGCAGCCTATCCACTTTAGAATAACTTTGTTTTATAAAAACTAACAAAGGAAACTAAATATGGATAGAGCACCAAGTCTAGAGTCATCTTCCTAAGTTCAAATCTGGCCTCAGACACCTACTTAGCTATATGATTCTAGGCAAGTCCTTTAACTCTGTTTGCCTCATTTGTAAAATGAACTGGAAAAGAAAATTACAAATCACTACAGTATCTTTGTCAAGAAAACCCCAAATGGAATCATGAAGTCAGACACAACTGAAACAAACTGAACAACAAGTAAGTCCTGTATACTTAGTCAGATATGAAGAAGTAGAGGAAAAAATCCTGGACAGTGAACCAGAAAAGCAGGGTTTGCTTCTCTAGGTACTCTGTGAAGTAAGGAGTAGAGCCATAAGCTCGATTTTACAGTTTGAAAATTGAGGTTGCTCAAGGACACAGCTCTAATAAGTGGCAAAACTGGAATAAGAAATCAGATCTTCTGATTCTTGAGTTTAGCAATCGTTCTATAGAAGCAAATTGCTTCTTCTAGGGCCAATCTACAGAAATGAGCTGGTCAATTGTACAGAAGTTGGTTGTTAAAATGGCAAGAAAATAAAATAAAATTGACCCAACACCATTGATTTAGTGTCTGAATTTAAACATGGCTTTATTAGAGATTGCTTCTAGGTTACTTAGCTGATAAATGTTGAGTATAAAGACATTTCATCTTGAAAATGTCCCTTTGCTGTTTATGCAAAATTGTATGAGGTACCCAGGAGAATTTGGATTAAAGTAACCCAGAAAATATATAAAATTACTTTTATGCTTATTCTATTTCAGTAATGCTTTATTATATTCTTTGATGTAGCTTTGTAACTTGATGGTTATTTAAAGTGAAGGAAAAAAAGTTTGGTTAGATGAAGGAAATACTTAATTGGCTGGTAAATAAAGAGTTAAATAGACCTGAGGGATGTTATGAATGATAACCTTTCAAAATGAGATATATGACATGTAAGGAAACAGAGGGATGGATCCAATGGATTTCTAAGGTTCATTTTTCACAACCACATGCCATCATTGGAAGAATACTATTGTTAAAATGGAGGAAAAGGGCTTCAAGGAGAAGCATGGAATCCATAAGAAGCACAATAGAAGAAAAGAAAGGGTTCTAGACTTGGAGTCAGAAGTCCTAGACCAAACCTATAAGTTTGACCATCACATGATAAATTTTCTTTTGCCTAGAAAACCACAAAGACCATATGATAGTCCAAGATCAAATCAACAAATACTATTCACTTATGTTCCAGGGACTGTGCTAAATTAGGGAATACAAATATAAGCAAAAAGAAAATTCCTGCCCTCAAGGAATTTGTATTCTTTTTTTTTTTTGCAAGACAATGGGGTTAAGTGGCTTGCCCAAGGCCACACAACTAGGTAATTATTAAGTGTCGGAGGCCAGATTTGAACTCAGGTACTCCTGACTCCAGGGCCGGTGCTCTATCCACTGTGCCACCTAGCTGCAGCAAGGAGTTTATATTCTAATGGGGGAATACAGTGAAAGCGAGGGAGGAGGTCACGATCTACTCAAAAATCATGATCTCTTTCCAATTAAATTCACCAAATATTTCCCAAGTGTTAGGTACCATGCTATGTGTGGGAGATGCAAAAATAAAAAATGATAATAGTTCTTTCCTTCAAAGAGCTTAGAAGGTAAGGAGATTTCCAGATAAATTGGTAGAAGAAAATTTTAAGAAAAAGAGACACTTCTCAATGTGAAGTATCAGTGAGGGCTTTTAAAAAAAACCTTACAGGAACCTGGGCTAATTTTTGAACGAAGAAGAGGGGAATTTCAGCATGTAGAAATGTCATTTTTTTCAGTAATGTCCAATTCTTTTTTTGTTTGTTTTTGTAAGGCAATGGCATTAAGCAACTTGACCAAGGTAACACAGCTAGTATTAAGTGTCTGAGATGGGATTTGAACTCAGGTTCTCCTGATTCCAGGGCCAGTGTTCTATCCACTGTGCCACCTAGCTGCCCCTGTCCAATTCTTTTAGATCCCCACTTGAGCTTTTCTTGACAAAGATACTCTCAACACATTCCATTACCATCTGCTTTCTGTGGGGGGATGGGGGAGGGGGGAGGGAAAACCTTCTAAAAATGATAGGTAGAAACTACTACCATATATAATTGGAAAAATAATAAAATATTTTTTTAAAAGAGGTAGGAGAAGCAATATGAGGAGACGCTAACAATAACCTAAATTTAACCAATAGGGAGAGCTTAAAGAGAAAAGAAAAGAACCAAGGAGTAGAGTGACTATTCCACATCATAGTTTGTGGTTAAAAAAAAATAATTAAGCTAGACATAGACTGAGGACCAATTTGGATTTTGAAGTAATGATTTCAGAGTTAGGAGAAAGTATAGCTTGGTCCATAATAGGCAAGGAGTAATTATTTATGTAATTCAATTATTTAAAATGTTTTGCATGCCTTAAATGACATTAAAAAGTCATGTATTACCATCATCATCATTGATAAGATTACTGTTATTACTTTAAGTCTTGATGACTATTTGTTAGATCTCTTATAGGGGAATTCTTGTTTGAGTATGAGTTGAATGAAGCAAACTCCAAGGTTCTTTCCAACCGTGTCTTTCATTTTGGAGAGTTTTAAGTGACAGGAAAGCAATGTCATTGTCAGAAGTAGTCAAGATCCATATAAGAAATACTAAGGAAGTCAGTAGATAGTAGATGATTGTAGCATGCTGAACAAGTAAAATGATATGGTATGGAGGAAGAATACTGGAGAAGAAAGAAAGAAGTCTGGTAGCTGAAGTAATACATACGTAAATACATACATACATATATATATATATATATATATATATATATATATATATTTGTGTGTGTGTATAAAACACTACTATACATCCAATTACCAATACAAAAAAAGGATTAGTTAACTCTACTGTGCTTCCTCCTCCCATTCCATAAAGAGCAGAATAGTCAACTATCCTCCCAAGGTTATTAACATTAGAAAAAACAATGAAAGGAAAAAAGGTTTAGTACCATCTTGTACACAAGGCAAAGGAATAAAACATCAGATTAATACATAATATAATACTGACAGCGGGTACTGCCTAGAAAAGATGCTACAAATACATGGTCTGCTGTCAGCATGGATTGTGGAATAGAGAGGAATTATAAATGTTCACCAAGTAGGAAAAAAAATAGACAAATTGGTAGCCATTGGCTACTTGGGTTTAGTTCTGCCTACAAGTAATCATTATTCAGACTGGGAAAGCATGGGTGGAAATAAAACAAAAATTTATTAAAATGGTTACAAGACATAGGAAGGGAGGGAGGGAGGGAGGGAGGGAGGGAGAGGGAGAGAGAGAGAGAGAGAGAGAGAGAGAGAGAGAGAGAGAGAGAGAGAGAGAGAGAACAGCCAAGCAGCCTTACCTGGCCCAGGGTCAGAGAAGACTGAGCCAGCCCTGAACAGGAATCCACCTTAGGTTTTTATATCTCCCTTCTCATCCAGAGGGCAAAAGGTGAACTCCCTTCCCCTATATTCAATGGGGAATTAGGTAAAGGGTAAAGCCCAAAGAGATCTGGATACAAATTTTACATTAAACAATGGTTCTTTAAGAATGGGGAAGGTCCCCACCCAAGATAACAATTATTATAATCATAATTTTCTACTTCAAGTCAATTTACATCTCCACCCAAATTCTTTCTCTTACATTCAAATTCTCTTCATCTTCCCCAGCATCAACCCAAAAACATCTCCACCCAAGTTCTACATTCACAATTCTCTTTATCTTTCCCTTGCATCAAATTGAATAACAATATTGCCTTTCTCCTTACCCTCAGCCTATAATTAGTAACAACTCCTATGCAATACAACAACTCATAAAGAGTTACTGGGGATAGGAAGAGGTGTATCACATAAAAAGACAAATTGGTTGTTGGACAGAAGGATGGCAAGAGAAGATTATAATATAGTCCTGATAGCTACAGTTATCTTTTTCTCCCTTTGCATTCAACCCCAAAACTGTGTTCCTCAATACTGGTCTCTTGATTCAGCAGAATGATGAAACAAAAGATATAATTCATAGGAGCTCCCACTTAATCATATTGCTGAAGAGTTGAAGAAAAATGGAAAAAATTGGGGAGTTTTGGAAGGGAGGAATTTGGAGGAATGAAGAGGACAAATTCCATGAGAACAGGGACTTGGTTTTTATTTTTTTCATTTTTTTATACGCGACATCCAGCCCAGTGTCCTATATATAAAATGTTTGTTGAATTGAAAGAAATTAGAGGGGGAAAATAAAAGAAAATTCAATGTAAAATATACTTAGACTACCAAATTGAAACATTGAATGATTTTAACAAAATTAAATATCGCTAAATTGTTGAATGAAATATAATAATATATTGAGGCAACAGGATTTTTCTTCATGTGCTGTGTACAACTGAAAGGTTTTGTAGACAAATTCTTTCATTCAAGGCCTTTTAAAACACTTTTAAATAATGAGTGATTTTCAGTTATATATGGGGAGAACTGGTTTGATAATATTCTGGCAATTTCAAAAATCATCACCAATAAAACTATTAAAAAATAATTTTCAGGTCATGAAAATGAATAATTTAAAGGCATCAAGGAACGTTTTTGCTTTAATAAGTTCATAAGGTGTCAGATTTTACAATTTATTACAGTTTCTTTAGCTAATTTACTATAATTAATTTGAATAAAGAGCATTTCATTGCCTAAATATCCTGTTTATGTATTCCTTTTAAATGATGAAATAAAGAGACTAATTTGTTAAAGAAGCTCTTTAATTGATTCCAAAGGGAGTACTTTGAAAGTAATATACTGACTGACTTTGTGTGAGTCTAGTTTCCCCCAACTCAATGACTTTTATCATTTTGTTATGACAAGACAGTGTAAAAACTGGGAGTGCTTCCTCTTAACATCCCACTATTATAGATTCGATGGAGTAAAAAGATGAGTTAGGAAAAGATATGTCCCACCCTTATCTTATCACCTAGAAACTGTATGATCTTGGCCATTACCTTCTCTAAGTCTCAGGTTTCTGAGACCTATATAGCTGCCATAGCCATGTCCAAAGGCTATTGCAGAATAAAGTGAAATCCCCTTGAAGAGTTATACAATGTGGGGTGATGCAGAATAATATTAGCACTGAAGAATGTTAAATGAAAATCCTAATGGTATTTGGCACTTGTAGACTCATTCTTTGGGGTAAAACATGTCATTTTACTGTAAGGACCATTACCATGTCCAGAAAAAAGTACATCTTTTGACTTCCAATTATGTTCTATATAAAATGCTAATCCCCAAAGCATACTCCAATTTGTACTATTCAAAGTTATAATTATGTGAAACATACTCACAATGGAAATCTGCAGTGCAAATTTGAATAATGAGACCACTTCAGGGGGTTTATTATTTGCACTAATTGGGATCTAACTATATTCCTTTCAGGTGGTATACCTGAATATATAAGGAGACTAAAGGATCTTGGGCAACAAAAATAATATCGATAGCATTTATAGAGAGCTTTAAGTGGTATATAGGAAACTGGAGATTCTCAGGCAAGAAAGGTAACAAAAATAATATTGATAGCCTTTATAGAGAGTTTTAAGTTTTGCAAAGTACTTTATATATTTCTTACAACAAAACCCACAATGTAGGTATTGGTATTATTCTCATTTTACAGATGGGGATTCTAAAAGAGATTAAGTGCCTTTTCCAGGTTTACATACCTACTAATAATGTTGGCCCTTCAGTTTTGAAGACCATGACATCAGGGGAGGTGATGCCATGAATTGGATTTGAGTGAGAGGCTCTGCTAAGTCATCAACCTCACTTTCTCCTCCAGAGTCATCTGGGTCCCATGGCCAGACACGGATCAAGATGACTGGAGATGGTCCTGAATAAAAAGCAATCAGGGTTAAGTGACTTGCTTACCCTGGAAGATCACACAGCTAGGGGTGGCTAGGTGGCACAGTGGACAGAGAACTGGCCTTGGAGTCAGGAGTACCTGGATTCAAATCTGACCTCAGACACTTAATAATTACCTAGCCATGTGGCCTTGAGCAAGCCACTTAACCCCATTGACTTGAAAAAAAAACTAAAAAAAAAAAAGATCACACAGCTCGTACATGCTAAGTGTCTGAGACTGAGTCAGTCCTTCTGATTCCAAGGTCAGTGCTCAATCCACTGAACCATCTAGCTGCTAAATACTTACTAAATATTTCTGAAGGATTTGAACTTAGGTCTTCCATTCTCCAAGTTCAGCACTCAACAACCTGGCAGATGAATTTATCAGTAGTACTAAGTGGAAAAGCTGTTTAGGGACACACAGTGAGGAAGAGAATGTAGATTTTAATAGTCATTGGCTGATTCAAGTGACTTGGAAATCTGAGAGAAGTAGTGGGTTACACAAATGTGAACCTGTGAATATTTATAAATATTTAAAATAAAAGAATAAAATTGATATTATAAGAATAATAAAACAAAAGGTCTGGCAAATCATGACTCTACCTGACCAATAAAAAAAAGCCTCATTAATTTGTCCTGCTAAGTTAGGAACTTTGCAACTCAAAAACTATGAAGAATTAGAGGACTGAAGACAGAATGAAAATAATGATTCAAAAGACAAGATTTACAGGGGAAAAAAAATTTGGAGAAAATGAAGTTATTTAATTTGGAGAGAAAAAGATTAGGAGAAGCTTCATAATCTTTAGGTAGGTGATTTCTACAGAGGAAGAAAGATGAGAGAATCTAGGATAGGTTGAATAGAGTCCTGAACTTGAAGCCAAAAAAGATCTAGGTTCAATCTTGTCTTAAATATTTACTTGCTTAATCTCTTTGATTGTCTTTCTTTATGTATCAAACAGTATGTATGTATGTGTGTGTATGTGTGTATATCCGAATATATGTATACACAAATATATTTATGCATGAATATATAGGTGTGAATATAGATATATGAGTATGTACATGCATAGATCTATATATATTGAAAATGAGTATATACATATATGTTTGTGTTTATGTGTATAGGTAATTATACATATATGTACACATGTATTGGTATTTTATTTATTATCTACATTTATGCATATATTGGTAGTGTTGAACTCAGGGATTTTGGGTATTAAATGAAACTGAATGTAGTTCCTAATTTTAAAAATATTGTACACAATCCTTTTTTAAAAGAAAATAGACAGAAAAAACTTTCTGGATATTAAAATTGATGTTTCCAAGAAACCTTAGAGAATCTTCTATGATGAAAATCATTAAAAGAATTGATAAGCAACCATCTACCTGAAAAGTCTCAGAACAATTTCAGTTCAGCTCTGGAGATCAGGGCTTGATGGTCCCTTGAAATCTCTTTCAAAACTGTAAATCTCACTCTATTGCATAAACCATGCTGGTCCACTTGATGTGGATGGTAACCAGGGGGTTTGTGGGGCTCCGGGGAGATAATGGATAGGTGTAGAGTAGTGGACAAACTTTAAAATGCTAAAAACACAATCATTACTATTCTAATTATTAGCATTTACTAACATTATTTTCAATTTTTGTGATAATTTCCTGAGCCTCCTACAGCACTCCTATTAAGCACAAGTGATGTTCTTGAAGCAATAGGAGGATGTCCTTGGTCTCTCTGGGAAAAAATAAAATATATGCACATGTACTTTTAAGTGTAATCTGCAATATTAATTCTTTAAGTCTAGACAAGCAACAAAAGGATAAACTAAGTCCATGGTTTGTTGCCTTTGTTGATTTCCGAGCTGTATATAGATAGAAAATGTAACTGTTGACTATTCTGAATTCCTGTACACCCCTGCTGTGTCTAAATATGTATGTTTAAATATGGTATCCATTAAATCCACTGTCACCATTGTCAGACTTTTAGCTACAAAGAGACTTCACTATTCTATCCAAATCACCAAACTATCCTTTCCTGAGACCATGTTACAAATAAAACCTACCTGGTACAAATGAGCTCATTTGGACAGTCCTGTGTTTAAAAAAAATACAACTACTTTTACCCAGTTTTTTGAAAACTTTGTCTTATGAAGCATCTAAACTCTGTATTTCCAAAACAGAATTCATCATCTTTCCCCCATAAATTGTCACCTTTTCTGAATGTCCCTGTTACTATCAAAGGCACCACCATCACCATAGTCATCTGAGCTTGAAACTTCACATTCATTCACTCCATATATCCAACCCTTTGCCAAAGTTTTTCATTCTGATCTTTATAACATCCCCTTCTTTTCCCCTCACACAGATAGCATCCCTATAAGAGGCCCCCCTCACCTCCTGCCTGGATGATTGTTGGCTATAGATTGGACCACACATCTCTCCTCTCCCTTGGACAGTAAACTCTAGAGTTCCCCTGTTCTCTCCAAGATCCATTATAACCCTCTGCGCTAGTTATGTATTTAAAATTCTTTAGAATTTGGTCCCCTTTCTCACTTTCCCATCTTAGCACTTTATTGCCCTCCATACACACTATGAC
This sequence comes from Macrotis lagotis, assembly GCF_037893015.1. Taxonomy (NCBI): domain Eukaryota; kingdom Metazoa; phylum Chordata; class Mammalia; order Peramelemorphia; family Peramelidae; genus Macrotis; species Macrotis lagotis. The sequence goes on along the minus strand of NC_133664.1, from coordinate 71,974,902 downwards.
CCAACCACACTATATTTCTCAAGAATTCCATACTTTCTTTTACAACCTAGTCCTGGCAGTGACTCTAGTATTTATCCTTAGAGAAGACAATAACTCTGGTATTTAGCATTCCCCTTCTTTCATCCTTTTAGTTGAGCACTTCCCTAAATCTCAGGAACTGCTATCAATTCAGATAATGCCTGTGAAAGTACTTTGGGAACTACAAAGCACTATATACATGCAAGGTAATATTATTTCTACGACTGAAGTTGGCTTGAATTTTAATATCCCTTCTCATAAGTGTTTCAGACAATGAGATAATATACATGAAAACTCCTTGAAAATTAAAGTATTGTATAAATGTCAAGTATAATTATTATCCTTGTATTTATTCTGCTTTATAATTCCTTCGATAGTAGGCTCTTCGTGATTAAGGACAATGTCTTCTTCGGCTCCAAGGTTCGTAAATTTAGAGCTTGAAGAGATCTTAAACATTATCTGACCAGTTGCCTCATTGAACAGATGAGGAAAACTGAGACTTGGGGAGTGATTACCCCCAAGGTGACACAGGTCTCAAACAGCGGAACTAATATTCAAATCTAGGTCCTCTGATTCCAGATCCAACACTCACTTCTTTTGGAATTTATCCAAAATTGACTTAACTGAATTAGACTTAAATTACTTCCCCTCTACAGAAATGTACAGCAGGGAAGGGTTCAAGGGTATTGAGCAGCCTGCTAAAGTCTTATCTGTTTGGAGAAAGTCAGGTCAGTGCAAAACCTCTAAAGAACTAAATCTTCAGAATGTGTAGAGACCACTAATGTATGTACAGATATTGTACATATCATATTGTCTGTCCTATCATTCATATATATAAAAGGGATGGAGCCCACCTTCATGTATTTTTACCTACTCCAGATAATTAAGTCCTAATCAAACCTCTTAACCCATAAGTCAGGTATCCATTGCCATCCTTCCTCCTCCCTTACCCATTATGTTATCTTGAGATAAGAAGAGAATATCACTGCAGTCAGTTCCCCATTATCTTCCTATCTAGTCATAAGAATAGAAGGGATCTGATATCATTGTGCCTCAGGCAATAGTCTGGGAGCCAAGATTCATCACATCCTCCTATCACTGGCTCTTCTAACACAATGGAGACAATCCAGGAGCACCTGTCAGCCCATGTCTAACTGTGAGACTCCATAATTGGAACCTGCCCTTCAAGTTACATGGACAAAGCAACCCTCTCCCCTTAATTCAGTGACCAAAGCCCTGACCAAACACAAGAAATTCATGGCAAGTAAAGACACAATAGGTCACCAAGCTCACACTATCTTAATGAACAATCCTATTCATTGCCAAGAACAGCGCTCTCTCTCTCTCTCTCTCTCTCTCTCTCTCTCTCTCTCTCTCTCTCTCTCTCTCTCTCTCTCTCTCATTCTCTCTCTATCTCTATCTCTATCTGTGTGTGTGTGTGTGTGTGTGTAGATGATAGTCAACAATAGATAGGCAAATTGTTGAATCCTAAAGATGAATGAAAAGGGAGTCCATGGTCTAATAGCCAACTTATTAAGGGCTTTGCTTCTGCAGAATAATGCATAAATATCTGTGGCTGTGTGAATGATCCACTAGAGCAATTAATAGTCTATCTCTAACCATTACCAGAATCTAACATCTTTAAAAATTGGTAGACAGGTTTAGCCTTTTCTAGTTATAGCTGCATATCTGTCTTCTGGAGTTATCTAGTATCTAAAAACTCTGCTGCCATAGTTACTTCATTGGTAACTTTCTAGTATTTATGGGAAATTAAATATCAAAATTGGGTGACCATCCCTGCTAAATAAGACTACTATAGATCAAATGATGAGGTTGGGATGGCTGAAAACTGGGCTTTGAAACACCTCCCCAAAATAAATAAAATTTAATAGAAATATTAAATAATAGAAATAAATAAATGGATGTTCAGACAACTAAGAAGTTGACCGAACCATGACCAACAGTCTAAAGACGGTTGATTTTATTCTCATTGAGACTCTATCCCTCATTCTTCAAAGTACAACATTAATAAATTGTTCTGGAAAACATCAAAGTTATTTGAAAAGGTCCATAATGGCGTATTATTTCTCTATGCAAAATGGCTGTTTAACAAGATTGCCTCCTTGAACTTTTCACATGAATGGGAAAGCCAATCTCATTTACTAATGGAGCCTTTATGGCAGATCCTTTCTCTGCCCTTGTCTCACTTTACCATTATTTTATAGAGAATAATTTATAATTTGTGTAAGCTAAAGAAAAAAAAACCTATAATACTGGATGACATTCTCAGAGCTGCCATATGGTACTTTTATCCCCAAGGTACATTTTAAGAAATTCAGCTCCTCCCTTTCCTCCTGAAGCATAGCAGGGGCTGGAGGTTTGGGAGGTAGCATCTCCCAGTGTGGTATGCATGAAGATTAATTTAATAAGCACTATGCCCTTTGCTCAGAAATAATTTTCTTAGTGACCATGTTTACATCATTCATGTTAGGAGAGCAATGAATTTCATAAGGAAGCTACTCTCCCTTCCCACGCCACCCCCCCTCCTCCCCAACCCCTTTGCTCGTGATGTCTGTACAGAGAGGATGATGTGGGTAATTAGGCTTTGCTACTGCTGGTGATTATTCAAGTGAGATAAGGAGATCCAAGAGAGGAAGGAGCTCCCAGTCGGAAGTGTCTGAGGAGGGGAGAGTGCATTGGAAGGGAAACAGCCCCATAGCCCAGACCCTACTATAATTGACAAGAGTTTGGGTACTGGTCAGAAATTGGCTGCCATTTCCTGAGCTTGCCATCCATGGAAACCATTCACTTGACATCATAGGAAATGTTTCATGTTCTCTATTTGGGGAATTCCTGTGTAATTTTATGTTAAATGGATGAATTCCCTTAGGGTATCAAGCAAAGATGTTTTCAATTGCTTTACAAGGATGGAAGTGGGGGTGGGGATTGGGGAGGGAAGAGGAGGCCAGGACTCCCTGGAGAAAGAACGAAAATACAAGGAAAGGAGAATGGACTAACTACAGGGCAGGAGGGAAAAGGAAAGTTGGGGAGGGGAGGGAGATGGAAATTAACTTTTTTCCAAAAGCTAATTGTTAGTAGTTTTTAAATGCCCCTTGGAGTAGTTTAACCTCCCTAGGAAGGTTTATAATACAAAAGGAAAAATTAGGGAGGTTTAATTTTTAAGGTCCACTTTTATTCAATTCCCTATCCACACATGCAGAGTGACTGAAAACTGAACTCTGGGGAGAAAAATATTTCCAGTTTTAACAGAACATCATGATTTTTATGAGAAAAAAAATCAATTACACATGTGGGGAAAGTTAGCCAGTTCCTATTCAGAAAAATAAGGAGTTTGAACCAGATGATCTTGAAGAACCCTTCTAGCTCTCAGACCTGTCCTATCATCCTGTTGATGAGTTCAATTTTATTTTAAAACAACCTATCTTGAATTAAAAAGATATGTAGATTCCCATTCTTTGGAAACTTAGAGCAAAATCTCATTTTGTTCTGATTATGTGAATTGTCAGTGAGCTTCTCAGAGACTATCTAGTTAAAAAAATAGTAAAGTCTTAGAAATGTGACCAGGGAGAAAACTCTGACCCTGAATTCTTTTTATTGTTCAGTCTTTTCTGACTTTTTGATGGGGTTTTCTTGACAAAGTTACTAAAGTAATTTGACATTTCCTTCTCCAACTCATTTTGCAGATAAGAAAATTGAGGTAAATGGATTTGAGACATGCCTAAGGTCAGCCAGCTAGTAAGGGTCTGAGGCTAGGTTGGAGCTCAGAAAGAGAGGTCTTCCAGACTTTGAGGTTGGCACACTATCCACTGTGCCACATGGCTGCCCCCCCCCCCAAGTTTCTAAACCTACCTGTTTAGTAGGTCAATTTTTTACTTGAGTTGTCTGCAAAGTGGTCAAGTCTTTACCAAATCAAAAGATAACACCTAAACTGTCTTGGTTACAGGGAATTCACCACTATCTTTACTAGAATGAACTCTCCAGACACAACTGGGCCAGAGGAAAGTTTTAAGTAGTGCGGTACACTCAAAAATAAACTAAATAAATTCAGCAAAGTAAGGTGTTGATCTTGTGTACAAAGTTAGCATCTGCATTAGCAATTATCACAGAACCTTGTTATAACTTCCATGTGTCTGTCTGCCTCTTCTTCCTACCCCAGGCTGAGAGATCAGGAGGTTAGCAGGTCTCCTCCTTTCAATCATCCAGAGTTCTTCTCTTAGCAACACAGTAGATTGTTAAATTTGATCTTTCTACTTCTCTGTAATTTTGAAACTGGCCTGCTACCCACTCAGGGCAGAAGGGCAGCATAAACAAAACTTCCACATCCAGACACCAAAAACTAAGTCTTTGAAATCTGTTTTCTTATGGCCTCAGTTTCCTCATATGTGCAATGAGTGTAATAACTTAGAAAATCTCTAAGGTCCCTTCTAACTCTAAAAGGGTTATAACTTAATGAACCTTTCCCTTTATGTCAGGCAAGGGCATACCGGGAAGATGTTATTTCTTTGTAATTTAATTATTTTAGAGAATTGTGATGTTTCCTGAAGCATTGTGTTCTTGTTAAATCTGGAGAGAGATTTTTTTCCCTTTTTTTATTGGACTCTTTCAGATATATTAGGCTATACCATAAAAACATACCAGAAGTCTCAGAACGATGAAGAATGACAGGAACTCTTCTCATTCTCAGACTCTATCATTCTGCAGCATCTTAGAGCAAAAGTAACTTTGTGTGGACTGTCTCTGGTGATTTCTAGTTTGATGAAATCTATGGACCCCCTTCTCAGAATCTGGTATTTAGCTGCATGAGATAAAATACACTGGATTACAAAGGAAACTGATTCTATTGAATTAGTTACCAAAATCTTTTATAAAAACAAATTCATAGATCCCAGGTTAAGAATGTCTGCCTTCAATATAAGCCATCAAATTCAAAACTCCATATTTTACAAGAAAATTTAAGACTCAGAGAAGTTAAAAGATTTTGCAAAGTTTATACAGGTAGTAAATAGCAGTTGGGATTGAACAGAAGGTATCTGACTTAAAGCACTCCATCTACTCTGTCCTCTACCTTCAGTCATTCATATCAGGTATTATCATGTCTATTCCCAGACTTTAGAAGCAATAGACCAGAGAGACCATGGGATTTGCCCAATATCACATGTGTCCATGGGAATAGTCTTAGGAAGACAACCAATGGAAGTTACAGGGGCATGGAACCACTTGAAAAACCTTTAAAAGGGGGCAGGGAGAATATAGCAACAAAGACAGGAATATAGTTTTTTGTCTTAACAAACAAAAGCATTCCCTGAAATTTTTCTATAAAGAAATTCTATAAGGGATAGTGAGAGGGAAGAGAAGCAAATAAGCATCATATAGGATTTATTTTATGATAGGCACCACGCTAAGCATTTTACAAATATCCTTTCATTTAATCCTCTTGACTGTGGGAGGGACGTACTAATATCATCTTCACTTTACAATTGAGGAAACTTGAGACAAAGACTTGCCAGGGCCACACAGCTAGTATCTGGGGGGTATATTTGAATTCAAGTCTATTCTGATTCCAGACCCAGACTCAATGCACTGTGCCACATAGCTGAAATAGGATAGGGACTGGATCTAGAATTTCATTAGTATAGAGAATTCCTAGGTAAAGAACCTCTTTCCACTAATGCAAGTTGTCACCTTCCTTATAACTTAATGTTTTAGAGGATTACTTAAAGCAGAGATATCAAAAATAGGAAAACCAACACTCCCATTAAAATGGAATTGGGAAATATTAAATGAAATAAACAATGAAACATGGATAATAATACATTTTAAAACTAAGTCAATATGCAGCCAGTAACAGTCTTTGGGGATTGTTGAGTCATTTCAGTCATATCCAACTCTTCATGATCCCATTTGGAATTTTCTTGGCAAAGATACCTAAGTCATTTGTCATTTCCCTCTCCAGCACATTTTATAGATGAGAAAACTGAGGCAAACAGCATCCCAAGGTCATACAGCTAGTTAAGTGTCTAAATCTGGATTTTGAACTCACAAAGATGAGTTTTCCTGTGGGTATTAGTGGCTCCCCCTTCTATTTGACTTTAATATTACTACCCTAGAGCACTAACTTAATCAACTTGCCAGTGTCACACCATCAGCTTATTGTCAGACAAGAACTGAATTTGAATCTTCCCGGTTTTGAAGTCAGCTCTTTAACTTTGATATCGTTTTAGTAAAATTAAAAGGCAGTAGGATACAAAGAAAAGAACCCCAGATTTGGAGTAAGAAAAAAGATAAAATTATTTATAGAACCTGAGATATTATTTCTATTATCTCAAAAAAACAGTTCTTTTAACCTCTCCTTGCAAGACTTATTTCCCATCCCTTTAATTATCTTTGGCCCTTCCTCTCAGAACCTGTTCTAAAAGTTCCATGATTCTTTTTATATATTGGTTACAAATCCTGAATGAAAATCTAAGTAAGGCAGGATGTAGAAGTTAGAATTTTTTGGCCCTTACAGACTCCATGACCTTAATATTTTGGTCCAGGATTCATAATTTCACCCTCTGCTATTGCAGGTCACATTCTCTTTTTGCCTTAACTCTGCTTAGGTTTCTGTAACAGAGAAAATTATTCAGTTGGTGACAAACATCTTTGAATGCAGGTTGGGGAGTTCACAGATGGTAGACCTAAGGTCTGTTGCTAAGCCTATACTCAAAGGTTAGCAAGTTCTATTGGAACTGCTAGAAGTTGTGTTCTAAATGCTTTAGAGTTCAAGAACCCAAGATCATCTTCTCATACAGATGATACATTGTAGGAGTAATTTCAAGAGAGAATTCAAAATTTTATATACCTTTCCTCCAATAGTAAAGCATAATGGATTATTACTTAGATGTTGACCTTACATAGCTCCATTATGTAGGGACTATTGAGTCATTTCAGTCATGTCCAACTCTTTGTGATCCAGTTTAGGGCTTGTTTGGCAAAGATACTGAAATGATTTGCCTTTTTCTTCTCCAGCTCATTTTATAGATGAGGAAACTGAGGTAAACAGAATTAAATGACTAACCCAAGGTCCTTAATTGTACCAACTGTCAGTATCTACTGAATGCCATTTAATCTTTGCATAGTAAGACATCAGAATCAGGTACAGAGATCAAGGAGAGACTCCAAATTAGAAAAGGGGGTAATAAAGAGAGCCTTGAGTCATGATAATTTTAAAGTACCATGTAAATGGGTAATGTGGCAATGAATGACATTCTGTTGGTTGAGAAGCATCATGATGAAGGCAATAAATACCATATGATCTCTCATGGAGGTAGAAATATCATCTTTGATGATAAAGCCCCAGATATGTTGTAGATGATGAGAACAAAATAATGATGAGGCAAAACTGGGTTGCCTAACAGAGAAAACATTCTATTACTATATACAGATGGGACTTTATAGACTCTGAACCAACCAAATAGATGAGCATGAATCTCAGCTCTGAAATTTTACTCTGTATTTTTATCACATTTAGCCATGGACCATTTCCTAGCAGATAAAGTTGGAACTAGGAAACATGATGTCAGCTGAATGGATTTAGGGTGATATAATATCCATTTGAGAAAAGCTTAATCTCTCAAAAACATGACATGCATCTATAATTTATAATTCAATTAAGTATTTATAATTGATTTATAATTCATTACATATAACACATTTATAATTCAAATATGTATTCAGCACTCACCATTTGTAGCACACTATGCTCCTGAGCAGGAGGGAGAAAATGTCAAAGTTTGATAAAATACTATCTTTCCTGCCTTCATGGAACTTATAGTCCAATAGGAGAATTTTCATTCCTATGTAATAAGCACATTAGAAAAGTACAAGACAAAATTCTGTGTAAGGTTCAAGGGGAACAGGTTAGAACTGACTAGAGAAATTGAGGAAAAATTAGTGGTATTTAAGTGGGGTTTTAAAAGATGCATAGGGATTTGATAGATGAAAAGGGGGGAGAATGACAATTTAAGGAATAAGGAAGGATGAAAAAACGGCACTGAGTACAAGGAAAGTAAAGGGCATATTTAGGGAGCAAAGCTGTCCAGTTGAATAGGACTGGAAATCCAGTGCAAGTAGAATTATTTATTAGGAAGTAACTGGAAAAGGAGGGTGGAACAATATTGTGGAGAGTCTCAAATCCAGACAAGCAGGTAGGCAATAGGGAATTTGTAAAAAATCTTTGAATTGAAGAGTGACAAGACATGAATGAAGAAATGAAGAAAAAGACAAACTTGGAAATGGGCCACAATTAGGATTGGAGGGGAGAGAGAGGAAAGGTGGGATGACACAATAAGAGGCTTTTGCAATACTCCAGATGAGTGAAAATGAGAGCCTTTATTAGGGGGATGGCAATCAGAAGAGAGAGAGAGAATAAGGAATGACTATTGTAGAAGTACAATCAATGGAATTTAGTTATCTATTGGATAGGGTGTGAGAAGGGGTAGGCAGGCTATGAACAACACCAGAATTTAAACATGGGAGACTAGATGAATGGTGGTCATTAAGGGAAACCAAAATTGTTAACAATTTTAAAGGGAAAAAGAATAACTTTTGTTTTAGAAGAAGGTATTATCAGGAAGGTGATCCCTAAATAATAATATGCACAATCAAACCACTGTTCACAGATCAAGAGTCTGTGAATCAGGACAATGAATTTAACCTAATTATATGAGGAAAACTATCACAATAAGCAGTCACAGATTGTTGCTCCTGCTATCTTAACAGTTTTTGTCCCCAAATTAAGTATCTCACTCATTGCTAAGCATTCACTCAAATAATAGAGGAAAGAAAAAAGTTCTGGTGTAATGGGGTAAAAAATCTCACTGAATTTGAGGTTAGGAAATTTGGGTCCAAATCCTAACTTTGATATATGTTATGTTATATATGTATGATATAAGTTACTAAGAGTTTGGGGCTCTGTGGGGCATACTTGGGATGTAGGAATCACTGGTTCTGCAGAAAATTTTTCATTTTTCCCTTTTATGTTTTTTTTTCTTTTTGAGTTCACTAAGTGAATAGAGCTCTGAGCTTGGAGTCAGGAAGACAAGTTCAAATCCAGTTTGACACTTTCTGGTTGGATGGCCCTGGACAAGTCACTTAACCCTCCATTTCCTCATATGTAAATCGACTGGGAAAATAAATGGCAATTAACTCCAGGATTTTTGACAAGAAAACTCCAAATGGGGTCATAACTGAAACGGCTTTACAAAAAGTACATAGCCTGGTTGTTAGTAGTGTCTGAACTGCATTTATCAAGATGGAGGCAAATAATGATGAAAGTTGTAAAATTAGAATTTTGTCTACCACAAACTGCCTGAATCAAAGATACATGTAAGTTTACTTCTATGTTCCTGTTTTCTGAAAGACGGACTGGATGAACACCAATCAACCAACCTAACGTGTATAATCAATAATTTAGATTATCCACCTAATTACAAAGGACCCTTAACCTCTTGGGCACAAAGTTTGAATTCCAACTTTGCTATTTACCATCTGTGACTGTGGACAAGGTACTTTACCCCTAGGAGCCTCAGCTCCTTCATCTATAAAATAAGTGTTGAATTAGATGACCTCTAAGGTCTCTATCATCTCTAAATCTATGTTTAGTTTGCTCATCTGTAAAATGGGAAGCACCTACTTCATAGGGTTGTCATGAAGAATTTGCTTTGTAAGCCTTAATCTATACAAATGAAAATCAGCATAGGACCTAATATTAGTGAATCACAATTTCTCCAATAGACAAGCCATTGAAAAAGTTGCATTTTAACTGAATTTATTTTTTCTCTAAATTGAATTGTATTTTAAATTCACTCAGTAAGTTTGACTGCTTAAAGTGTATCTTTTTAAAGAATATCATGTCTCATTTTGCAATTCCAAATAATTTTTGTTTTTTGAGTTAGAATTTGCTTATATTGGATTTTTGCCTATGCTTTTAAAATCATTTACATTTATATTATCATCTAGCTGAATAATGACTTAAACGGGTTTTTTTTTCAACGAAACACCACAATGCATTCAAACATCATTTTATCTTAACACAGATACTTTCTTGAAACAAATAATACCATTCTCCTTCAGACTGTTTATCATAGGGATACCTCATATGCTATAAGAATGGTGGTTTCTACATTCCTTTCTCTCACATGAAACATAATCAGTCTTGTTTTGGGGGTATAAGAAAAGTTCTGACTGGTCTTTAATTCGTCATGTTGTCAGACAGGACTTTCATTCTAAAATTGTAAAGATGATAGAGACATCCAAATACATTAAAATTTTTATCTTAATAAATGCTAAGGGAGGCTCAGTAAAAGGAAAAATATGATTTTTTCCATTTAAGTCTATGTAAAAACATTTATTTTGATTCAGAAGAACATTATTGTAAACTGATTCTTTCTTTGACATAATGTTCTTGGATGCTATTAAGACTTAAGTAACTGCATAATATGACTCAATATTTGCTGTTTGATGAATAGATATGTAATATCCAGATAGGAACATGTATAGTATTTTTATAGTAGGGTAAAAAAAAAAGGATCAGAATGCTTTTCTTTCATTTATACTGATGGACTGTGAAGGTCAAAAAGAGATTGATCCACAGAGGCTAGTAAAAGTTAGGAGTAATTTAATTAGAGTTGTCGAGATCTGAAATATCTTCTAATCCACTTATTGCTATTGGGGAAATACGTGTATCTCTATTTGTCAGAAGCAATTATGTGTCTTCATAACCTAGAAAGAAATCTACCCAAACTCTTTTTCTCTAAAGTCTGAACCAGTACTTACCAGAAATTGAGGGGAGAGGGAGGGAGTAGTGGGATGGGGTCACAAAAGGATCAAGGAGTCCTACTAATGCTCACGACAAGAGGTCTGTTTCTCTTCACACAAAAGAGACTTGGGGTGCAAAGAAAATATCCAGGAAAAGGAGCTTTGGGGAGCAGAGGCAAGAAGGAAAGACTAGACCCAGAACAATCTCTGAGCCTCAAGTGGACTAGTCGGCAGACTACAGCAGGAAAAGGAACAAAGGTCTTTCACAGTCATTGCCTTGGGCTTGGCACATCCAGAGCCCCAGAGCTCTCTGTCACTTTTTCTATTGGATTGGAAGATAACCTGGGTTGCAACCCACTTCATGCTATGGAAGCAGCCTGAAGCAACCAAAGGTTATAGGCTTTAGAAAGAGGGGTTAGGGTCCCCTCAGGAAAGTCTGTTTTGTTTCACATTTCTGCTGTCATAAGTAGGGAAATCTAGGAGCTGAAGTTGAATCCAAAAAAAGAAAAAAATGAATTGCATGCATGAACAATTTTCAGGAAGAAAAGGCATGGCAATATCCAAAATAGACCCTACTTGCCACATGTGAGCTTAGGGGTTCTCAAACCCAAAGCTCTGGGTCTTTTTGGACAAACCTAGAGATTCCATGTCTCATTTTAATTTGTCCAAAAATCAAAATGGGAGCCATAAATGTTGTGTTGTTGAGAGATAATTGTTTGCTATACAAAATAAGCAAAACAAAAGTCAAGGTCATCAGATTAAGTGTATCTGTGTGTGTATATATATATATATATATATATATATATATGTGTGTGTGTGTGTGTGTGTGTGTGTGTGCATGTGTGGCTGTATGGCTGTGTTGCAATGTATGTGCTTTCCTTCTTGCAATGAAAGAAAACATGATGTTTAATCCATGTAGAAGACACTACAAAGTCTTTGGGTCACTCTCAACAGGTTTCATCCTAATGTCCTTTTTCTCATTGGTGAAATGGAAGCAGTTCTATTGGAATAGGGCCAAAGTGATCCATCATCCTTGAGGATAGTGCAAGGAACATTTAAAGAGATGACATTTTTAGACCCACTGGTTTTTAGGGTGAAAGCCTAAAAACACAATTTGAGTCCCCTGTCAAAAATTCCCATCCCGCATTTACCATTGCAAGGGTCCAGGAGAGGTGACAAAGAAGTCAGATAAAATACAACGCTCATGTTCCATTTCCTGTGACAGAAGTAAAGTGGCAGCTCCAAATGACTAGAACAGTCAAACGAGTAACATCCTAAGAAATGAGGAGTGGGGGGGGGGGGGGGGGTTGGGGGGAAGGGGATTGGGGGAAAGTCCTCTGCAAAAAAATCCCCACCCTTCTCCTGCTCTGTTTTTCAGTCCCTAGACTGAACCTGTAGGTTGTGTCTTTGGGCATTATTAGACGACCTGTACTTTTGTTCTACAAAGAAGCACTTTGTTCTTCAGGACTTTCTTTCCAGACTCTAATATCACAGAGAAGCTGAAAGAAGGAATCATAATTAACAATTAATAAATAAGACTCACTGGCAAGGCAGGCTCTCTTTTCCCAGAGGTTTCTGGATGAATTTCATGACTAATTGCACAAGCAATTCTGTCACCTGTAACCTTGAAACCAGAGCTCTCATTATCAAAAGAGCCTCATAAGAGTTCGGCAGTTTGATTCATGAAAATGGTGACATTCAATCTCAGCCCATCTCTCAAAGCTTCCAGAGTGTCAGCCAACACTGTCCAAAGACCAAAACCCAATGAGATCTACTATACTAAAAACTGTTTATTGCTTGTTTTCCAGGGACTCTCACACCTCTAAGCAATAACTTGGAATCCAGGCATCTGCAGGTGAGTTGAGTTGAGTAGGAAAGTGATTAGGTTGCAGCATTTGTAGAGCAGAAGACATCCCAAATGTAGGTATGATTGCAAGGGGAGAATGGATAGCTCAGCTTCAGGAGAGTCCAACTCTTGCCCCTTTGGGGTTAGGAGAGGAAGGCAAGTCCCAAGAGAGGGGTGCCATGGCAGCAGGACTCTGGGGGGGGTGATGAACTGAGGGAGAGGGGGTTGTATCATGTGCCCCCATACACTAGCATACTATAACAAATCCTCAAAGAGGAAGTGGGTTATCTCCACCCATCCTGGGCAAAGTCCTAGCATCTGGTATATTGCAAGTGTTTTTAATAAAAACAAATGTTTCTTTAACGAATGCCATACACTATCACATTGGTCTTGGGCAAGGAACTTCATTTTTCTGGGTCTCAGTCTTCATCCAAAAAGTGAAGGGTTTTGGACTCTGAGGCCCCTTTCAGCT